>NC_137464.1:159424147-159585097 GCF_964235325.1 Thermobia domestica
CTGTTGGCGCCGAATTTGAATATGAAAAAATTGGTGATGTTAGAGAACGGTATATGGCAAATGAAGACGATGATGAATGCTAGTAATTTAGAAATTTCACGAATTGCCTGAAATGTAGGAAACAGTTGGATAGATGAAAACGAAGACGTTGTATTCAGTTATTTGTAATCTTAAATATGATTAATCGAAATAAAATCTTACGTTAACCGAATTTTAATTTCCTTTCCAGAATGTACTCATAATATTATTGTTTATTTATTTATTTATTTATTTGGTAACGATCCCAATTCACATAAGCCAGGAAATATGTGCAAAGGATTACTTAATATTTTTTTAGTTGGTATGAAGTTTATGCATTTTTTACACAATAATAAGCATTGTATAATGCAACTTGAACATCAATTTCTCAACTACGTCACATGGTAAAATAATTGTGAATAAAGTAAAACTTGACATACACAACTCTAAAATAAAATATAACGAAGAAAAGTCATATTTTTCTTTCTCATTAAGGAGTTTGATATATTTTAAATAACGCAAAATTAAAACTTCCAATGCAAAATGGAAATAAAACGAAAATTCAAGCCTAAATTCTGTAATTTTACTTGAAGATTTTAACTTTCTTATGAAACTTTTCTTGAAAGAAAGGACATTTATATCCAAGTATATGCTATACACAAGTATGATAAATTTGAAAGAAAACAAACGTAAAATCAAATATTTTTGCATGTGAAGGAGTTGAAAGATTGGAGTATTCGATGTCATTTACATGTATGCTTCAGGTTTTCATTAATTACAACATGTACCACACACAGATAAAACACGTCCACTAATAATTTAAAATTAATACACATTTCTTCAATTAATGTATCTAAATTGCTGAACACACTCAAAAGAAAAAGAAACCAACTTGATTTACTAAGATTATTCTCTTCAAAGATTTATTTAGTTATATCGTGCACAAGCACACATACACAGATACAAATAGCTTAAATAATTGATTTCACTTTCTTCACTTAAAATGTGAGGTAGGGATACAGAACTCATAAGAGCCATAAGAAGATTTGTTTTTAAGTAATGGTTATGCCGGCTAAGCTACAGAAGACGTCGATGACGAGAATGAAAAAATATTGGAATAAAGAAAGTGGGAAGAAGCGGAACTCGGAGAAAACCTACGCACAGAATGCTTGTTCACCACAATGCCCACTAGGCGGGTGCTGGGTGGAAGAAGATGAACCATTAAATTAACAACACTACAATAATAATAATAAAAATAATAATAATGACAATAATAATAATAATAAGAAGAAGAAGAAGAAGAAGAAGAAGAAGAAATGGTACTAAAAGTTTTAAAGTTGCCTTAAAATTTGGCAAAACTTACTTAAACGTAGGGATTTCGGAGAGAAGGTTCCGTACCTTCAAGACACACCTCTGCAACTACCCACATTTTAAATAAAAGCTTTCCACTAAAGTTTCAGGTAAAAAGTATTCTACTGTAATAAAGGAAATACTTTTAAGGAAAACAACTGTAATAAAAAAATAACTGTACTAAAAATAACTGAATATCAGTCAACAGTAAGGCATATAATAAACTAATTTTTAGGATATACAGAGGTAATTATGAAAGATTTGCTACAAAAACAAAGCTGTAAAGAAACTTATACATCAACCAGCAAGTAAGTGTTAGGATAGGGGAAGAACTGACGGAAGAGAGTGCAATTGGAAGGGGAGTTCGACAAGGATGCTACCTCTCGCCAACATTATTTAATGTCTATCTAGAAGAGATAATGAAAAAGAGCCTATATGATGATGGCATTTCGGTAGGAGGTAGGAGATTAGATGCATAAGATTTGCAGACGATATGGCGCATCTTGCAGAATCTGAAAAGAAAATCAATAAAATGTTAGAAAAAATGAGAAAGGGATTTGAAGAATATGGGATGAAAATAAATGTTAGGAAGACAAAAGCCATGGTGCTTGGAACAAAGGAGTCTGTGTCAAATATAAAACTGGAAGGGGAACAAATAGAACAAGTTCGATATCTGGGTAGTATTCTTAGTAATGACATGAAGTGCGAACGTGAAATAAAAGCAAGGATAGGAATGGCGTAAGAAGCCTTTAAAAGAAAGAAAAGTCTGTTTTGTGGGACCTTGAATAAAGAGTTGAGAAAAAGACGCATAAAACGCATCGCGTGGAGTGTTGTACTGTATGGGGCGGAAACGTGGACATTACGTAAAGGCGATGAAAATCGACTGGAAGCCTTCGAAATGTGGCTGTGGAGAAGAATGGAAAGAATTAGTTGGGTTGAGCGAAAACGAGTGAGTGTTAGAAATGGTGGGTGAGAAAACAACACTTTTAGATATTATTAGGAAGAGGAAGAGAAACTGGTTGGGACGTTGCCTAAGAAGAGATTGTATCGTGAGGGACGTCCTAGAGGGTATGTTGGCGGGAAAGAGAGGGAGAGGGAGAAGGATACTACAATTAATGGATGCTGTAAAAGGAGAAAGATCATACGTGAAGACGAAGAGGTTAGCGGAGAACCGTGGAGCATGGAAGCTTCTCAGCTGCGGCAAGTGACCTGCCAATAAAGGCAGAATACCTATGATGATGATGATAATGATGCTACTAAAATACCTACACAAACCATAATTCAATGAGCTCTGAAATACAAAGTAACAAAAATCCTATAAGATTTAGTGTACAGAGCAATTGTTACTTAAACAATGGTCATGCACTATTTCGAAAATCGAGACAAGACGAGAAATGTTTACGATACTTTTCGTCTCGTCTCCATTCTCAGCTCCAAAGCGAGACGATAATTTGAGTTAGCCTTCTCCCGTCTCGAATGTAAAATGTTAATTCTCATTTTTTTTGTTTGTTTTTGAAACGATTTGAAAAATTCCTCTTCTCGTGAGCAACATTAAACAAAACGAAAATACTCTTGCCAAATGTCACGTTTCTGCTTGTAATGGTATGAACTGAGCGATAATTAGTTCCTAGGTTTTAATCTTCAACGAGATAATAATAATTATTATTAGTTTATTATTATTACTATTATTATTCATAGAGATTTGATAGTCCAATTATTGAAACATCTGAGTATTCAAATATCTGAATATAATAAAACGTGTGTCATCGTCGATCAATCGCCATCAAAATTCTAAAGTAAAAAAATGCCCGAGCATGATTCGAACTACGAACCTCCAGACTACTGATCCAGCACCTTGACCACTGAACAACTATCAGTAGGGGTTAAACTTTTCGTCTTCATTGTCGTTACTTTAGGTTTCTTTGCCTCCGCTTGCAAAGTTGTATTTCTTCGTTTCAGAACGTCTTTCGTATTCCTTTTAGGATATAAGTGAATAATCATTGGCAAAGTTTATATTAATAACTTGAGTTGTTCTTAAAGCTTTGGTTCACTAGTTAGTTTCTTCTCCACACGAAACCACAGATATGACCGATTTAACTCTCATACTCTGCATTTGTTTCAAAGCAGTAGCCATTACCTGATCAATGATTTATATCCGCCATGATACATTGTAACTAAGTTACAAGAGGTTTACGTCCTATCTGAACGACGCATCCACTGAGTCAACTTCTTGGAATATCCCATTAAGTTAGCTTTCAAGGTACCTAAAGGAAACGTATGTAAAAGAGTACATAGAGTTCTCCATAGCAGAATGGATAAAGTCATGGTTCGATAACTACAATGTTCGTGGTTCGAAACCCGTCTCGGAAGTTTAAGATTTTTTAAAATTCTTAATTCTTCAGTTCTCAAGATCTTTCTCTGCCTTCGTAATCTTCTGATGCTCTAAAAATAGTTCTCCACTTTACTTCGATAACTGCCTAATATGATCCTCGCAGTTCCCTTCTTCTGTTTCACAAAATCACAATTTTCGTCATAATACGAATGCTGTCCGATCATTTTTCCCCAATTCTAAATCTGTGTATATAAATCATTCCTCTCTGTCTCCATACTTGAATCTCTCTCGCTCTCTCTCTCTCTCCATCTCTCTCAATGTCGCCCAGGAACTCGATGTGGCTTGAGATCAAACCTTCGACTCTTGAGACCAAATGTAAGCTCTCTAGCAATGTGCTATCGTAACTCTATAGGTTTTTTGCTAAAAGCAGTGTCTTTTAGATTTTATTCGGGGTGGGGGGCGGAGATTCTCCGCCGACATAAGATTTTCACTTTTTTATTAGTGTATCAGTATACATTTGATCAAACAATACGTATTTATGAAGCTCAAGGTAGGGGAAATTACACCCTCCTGTCCTGCCCAAATGACCCCTTGGAACATTTGCTTGCAACTACTGCAAATAAATTAAATGAATCATTGAATAACACTCATTTCTGTCAGTAGATATTTTATAGCTCTGGGCGTGCATTATAGACTTTAGGAAGCACAAAACCTACTGCCGTTATTGGCAATTTCCATAGATTTCTTAGGGAGCATCTTACTAGTTTGCAGTCTTTAAAGAAGGGAATGAATGAAACTAAAGGTCTTTATGAAGTTCTGAGAACATTGTGCGATTTTTTTAGATTTAGGCTCTTAAAAATATTTCAGAACAAACGAATGGAAAAGACGGTTTTAAAGCTATAACGTTGTAAACTTGATTCCTGTTTCTTTTTCAGCTGAATGGAAAGAGTGTACTACGTCACACTCACTGCTTTACACAAGGAGAGGTGTAGGAGGGGAAGGAGTTGTATTGAATACTGAAAGCAACTAATCGATTGAGACATGTGTTTCTGGATGCATAAGAAAACGGGGCAAGCGTTTGTTATTAATTTGGACTTAGAATTTTTGTAACAATTTCTATGCCGCGAACTGTACTTTCAACGAGATAGAGACGTGAAACTCGGCATAATGGTACCTTATAATAACTTGAGCATGGAAAGAGTCGTAAATGTAAGGAATGTGCAATGAGAATTTTTTATGGGAGAATCGTTCCATGCTCTCACTTATTACTTTGATTTGCTAGTTTCGAATGAGATATAGACATGGAACTTTGCACAAAGGTAGCTTATAATAACTTGAGTGTGAAAAAGATCCGAAATGTGAGGAATGTGCTAAGGGAATTTTTATATGGGTGAAAGCTGTTGTTAACCAATCAGAAATCGGTCCATTCACTCACTCGTCACATTGATTAAGTAGTTCTTAATGAAATAAGACGCAAAACTCTGTATCTTCGAATCTTATAATGACTTCAGTATGGAACAGGTCTGAATTTAAGGAATGTGCTAAGGGAAATTTCTTATGGGTGAAAAGTGTCCTTAGCCATCAGAAATCTGTTTACTCACTGAGTGACTCACTCATAGCATTGATTAGGCACTTCCCAATGAGATATAGGCTTGAATCTCTGCCTAAAGGTACCTGATAATGACTTGAGCATGGGAAATGTCAAAAGTTTAAGGAATGTGCTATGATAATTTTTTATGGGTGAAAAGCTGTTTTTGGGCAATCAGAAATCGATCCATTCACTCACTCGTCACATTTGTTCAGTCTTGGGAAGTAACGTAACGCAAGTAACGCGTTACTTTTTAAGTAACATTCCCTAGTAACACGTTATATTTTTCAATCTAACTGTAACGGTAACTTTTTAAATATACCATATATATATATATATCGGAAACAAATGTTTCTTTCCTGTAAGTGAATTTCTCAGAACGAGGAATGGAGCATGAAGTACGTTATGTCAGTGACCGACAGTCAGTCACCACTGGCACACAAAGAAACAGATAAGATCATACTGCCACTTGCTGTTTTTGGAAGATGAGGATAGCCTGGGGAAGTCGAGTATGCTGATTGCAAGCACTTGGAAGATTTCGTCGTAGATTTTGACAGCTCCATATCAATACATTCAGTGAGTGAACTACGAGTACAATTGTACCGGTAGTCTATATTACTTTTATTGGTGTTGTTTTTATAAAGATGGAGAACGAATTTTATCGTTCTAACATTTGAAAGAATACTTTTTCTTAAAAGCTGAAGATGATGGTGGACAGAATTTAAAATTAAAGTGGTGCCCCGGCGGGATATATTTATCAACAACTAGGGTGCCATAATTAACGATATACCGTACGGGGTTAATATGAATAAACTGTGTTCTGATGACCAGACCTACTTTATTGATGTAATGTTGATGGTAGGTAATATTAGAGTTCTTTTAGATCAGTTTGCGTATCCTAAAGTCCTGTTGTTTATAGAGTTTGGAACAATTAGCTTTAAAAAAGCATGTATCCATTTTAGTGTCGATTAGTACTTTTCTCTCTTTTGTAGCCGAAGGTACTTTGAAGACTGATTTGCTGGTGAATGTAGGCATAGATGATCTGGACAGCAGAGTGGTTCTTATAAATGCATCACGTGATTCAGCTCCACAAACTTTTCCTGAGGCTTCCGTGACGAGTTTTACACAGCGTTCAACAGCCTGCGTGTGAACTGGGAATTGCTTGAAAGTAATATTCCGGTCAGGGATTGAGTCGCTGCCGATGTGCGATTTAATCTTGTCGTCACTGATTTCTGCCAACAATGCGGGAGAAAAGTTGCTCGACTCGAGAACTCGGCTTGAAAAACTTCCTCCAACTCGATTCGAATTCGGGTCGAGTGGAGCCAAATCTGGTGTGTAGTTTCGAGTACTCTCTTCAAGTATCTTACATAGACAATATAACTAGTATCAATGATACTACTACAACTTTTATTATTATTATTATTATTATTATTATTATTATTATTATTATTATTATTATTATTATTATTATTATAACAACACTGGGTATAAACATGAAAGATAGGCAGTTTGTATTTGAATAGTCGTGAAGTCTAGGAGTCAAGAACATTGTTCACGAGGTTCTGAATTTGGGTTGAGGGTCTAGGTTGAATATTTTGGGCTCGAGCCAAACATTGTTGAAATTTATAGGACACTGGCCAAATATCTTAAAAACTGCTTGGTCCGGGTTTAGAATTATCAACGACTCGAGCTGCTCGGCTCACAGCTCATTCACTATCGACCCGAACTGAGAAGTGAGCTCACCCAACAGAGTCGGCTAGATCCCTGGGCTCAGATGAGCCGAACCGAGCAGGTGGCTCATTCCAACCAAGCCAGCTCGAGCTGATGGTTCACCTCAAGCGAGCCGGCTTGAGCCATCGGCTCAGTTGCGCCGAGCCGAGCTGAGCTTGTTAAAAAAATCTCTTGTTTCGCTATCGAGACAAGACGAGATGTGAGCAACACTAAAAGTATTCCATATTACTGCTTAGCTTACATTTCCCATAGCTTTCGCTTTCCAGTATAATCAGGCCACGATTTCGGAACGAGTTAAAACGAGCGATACATTTATCAAACTCGACTCGACTCAAAACTCGACGCCAAAACAGTGAATCGGCTCGGAACTCGACTCGAGAATATTACCTTTGACTCGACTTGAATTCGAGTCGAGTTTTAGCCTTGACTCGTGCTCATCCCTATGCGTTAGAAAAAATGGTTGCTTATTATTATTCTGCGAAACTAATTATATATTAGTATAACCTGACCAGGATAGCTGTGCGGTTTTGGGAGGATGGCGCTGCTGTTGTGTTTACATCAGTTCTTGGCAAGCGCGGTGGGACATGGGAGCGGAGAGTTTCACTTTGCAGTGTATCCAACGGTTTTTCAAAGTTGCAGTTTAGATGTTATTCATAGTCTAATCTCTTTACGCTTAATAAAAAACGTTGTAACTTATGTATGTAGTGAACCATTCCTGAAGTAATGCAGATGTATTGTGAATAGTGATTTATGAATGGAAATTACCAACTTAAGAACAACATAGCACAGTTGACAATTCAGTGAGCTTCTACCGTGTATTAAGCAGATTGTATAAAAATTGATTATGTTTTATTCGATTTCATTATAAAACAGTAGCAGCTTGTAAAACGCAGGAATGTCAATGTCAGTGACTAAAAGATTAATTTTGGGTTGATAGCTTAGAGTTTTGCGCAATATCTTCTAACTGTAAGTTTAAATCAAGTTAAGGTTAAGGCTCATGATGCTGCTGTTTAAGTGTATGTTTATCGATGGCAAATAAATTATTTTTTCGAGTTTTAGCCAGGGAGGAATCTCGAAACGTTTCCTCTCGAGAAAGTCCTTTCCGCTGGTCTATTGGCCAGCGCATGTGCTTTTATTGTATGTAGTTCTGGGTTTAATTCCATTGAGAGAACAAAATTTAATTTTACAATCTTTCACTTTCATTAATCATCTGCCTCCTCTAGCATAAACAACATAATCATGGGACGTTAAAATAAAGAAATTTCATTTTTTTTTTGTTCGAGAAATGTGAACCCTTTGGGGGAAAAGGAGGTGAAGAAATTTTCCTTCATTTTTTTAAAGATTTACGGATTAGATAGCTTGCCTTTAGGGATTGATTTGTACAATTTCGTTCAGTGCACCCTTCTTTTAGGATCATTATAGAAATCCAGCCCTTTGGTAGAGTTCGAATAAAAGTATTGATAAAACATCAGCGTATGGGTAGTGTAAGAGTAAGTATCATTGCTTCAGCACACAATAAATTTTATTTATGAGGAAAGAAATTACCTCTGGACTAAATCTGAATTTCTCTCAGGTTTTTGCTATCAGGTCACAAAGAATTAAATCTACTAACTGTTTTCACACACAATATAATTTTGAAACTTGGGAGCCTAGTGTTATATTTGTTGAGTTGATTTTGAGTTTAACGTCCCGTTCAGCAACGAGGCTATATGAGACGTGGACCTACTGATTAACGTGGAATCCGAACCACATGAGCTCCCGCCGGGAATCGAACCCGGGTCTCCCACGCCAAAGGCGCGTATGCTAACCGCTTAGCCACGGAGGAGCTCAGTGTTATTTGTGTCTGTAGTATATAATAATGCTGATACGTTATTCTGTTGAACATCTTAAAGGTATTTGTCAATTGACTTCAGAGGACTGAGTTTAGCCCGTAAACACAAGTTGCCTATAGTTCAAACATATCAGATGTACGGTCTTGTTTAATAAAACCTGCTCCTCCCTGTCCTCTATCTGAAAAGTCTTATATTGTTATTCACAAATGAAATTCAAAGGCAAAGTCAATCGTCTTTATTCAGTTGTATTTTTATTTCAAGTGTAAGTATCAAAATGCGCTACGCATGGTTGCAAGAGGTTGGGTGTTTTTTTTTTTTTAAATACTGAACTGACATATCTAACATTGGCACTCATCTTCTTTATAAATTGATGTAAGAAACGGCCGATTGATTTCCAGCCAATTACTTCATCACCGGTATCTTTGAGCAATGAGATAACAATGGAAGACAAACTTCGTTCTTTTCAAACTTGATACTTTGAAAAACTTATGAAAGAGGTTTTGTTATTCAAATACATATTCGTTCTAATAAATTTCAGAAGTAGCATTAATCTTAGAATAACGTAATGGCTGTAAGAGTTACCCTGAAAATGTATTTTGTATGTTTTCTTTTTTACGTAATTCAGAGATTTTGTCTGAATTTTACTGGAGTTATAAGGAACCTTCAATTATCAGGCACCCCATTTTAATTGCTCCCCCTCCGCCGTCAATGCAACACTTCTAACCGTCTCCCCAGGGGTTCTGGGTCCACCCCTTGATTGAGATGGTACATAAAAATAACTTTGTCTAATCTCTGTCATTATTTAGCATGGTTTTATAATTTTTTTAAAAAAATATATTTCTGCCACATTTTGAAAACTTTCTTCTTCCCAGGACCCAGGACTTCTGGGGAAACGGTTAGGAGTGTGTAATCGTCCCTTGTCGGTCTGAGAGCTCAGATGATGTGTTAATAAATGACGTGTTTGGGGATGTCAGATCCGACAAGTTGCGCCCAGGATTTCGTAAATATAGAACTTAACAAAACATGAGGTACGGGATCCAACCTGGGTTGCATTTAAATGAAATCCAACACGTACAAAAGAAACAGCCTGTGATGTAAAAGGGGATGAAAAGGGGTAAGAAGGGAGTAACTTTCAGGATAGGTTAACCTACTTGCACTTACTTGCGGGTATGATGGTTGCCTTCTCGACGATTCCTCCAGCGGGCTGATGTCCGTTCATCTCTCTGTTTGGCTGTCCGTTCTTCCAAGTAACCAAGGTTAAGGGTCGGCGAAACCCGGACTGAGAAACCAACTTTACGAAGACCGCAATTTTAGATAAACTTAAAACTTCTTCTTAAAAAGCAATACATCGTCGTAGATGGCTATCTGGCGTCATCCGAAACAAAGGTGCTCTATAAGACAGAGCAAGGCTTTCAATCGTAAATTTCAAAATGAAGCTCGCGGTTTACATTCTAACTCGTCCCTCGCTCCATGTCGACTGTCCCTTCCAAAAGTCTCTCAATTGATTTTGTATGGCCTTCTTTCCGGGTTCATGTCCTGAGTTATTTACTCTGATTTGCGTCTCGATGAAGAAAGTGCATGCTTGTAGATTAACCAAGGTAAGGTGATGATAGGAATGCAGACGGGTAAGCAATCTGTTATTTTATTAATTGAGAAATTACAAACGTAAGAAGTAAATGACAGACAGCAAAGGCAAATGAACTTAGAAAAAAAAAAGTCGAAAGGTGATTTAACTTAAAATGAGTAGTTATTCTTTTCACTGTAATGTTCTTTTAAAATAAAATGTCCCGTTGTTCAAAATAAGAAACTTTGTCATGTATCCAAATACACATATCTTCACAGGAGTGTGGCGGTGAAAGATTATTAGTTCTCTCTCTCACCAAACTTTTGAAGTACATCCGAATATGATGTCAATGCAAAAGAATTTTCTTACTCAAGACCCCGATCGCTCCGCCCCTGACTTGAGCATATGCGTGAAGTGGTTTATTACGAACAAGACAGAAAGAACTGTGATAGATTGATTACAAGTAATCCGGTTAGAAACACTGCTGCTTGCATTTTAGTTCCAAAACCGGCCGCCCGCACTCGTTCGCTGGTTGTGTTATAACAATGTTGTTATGTAAAATGAAAAATACAGAATATAGAAAAACATTACACTACAACTAATAAAATGATAACATATGAACTGGGGATGAATCAAAACTTTCAGTAACTCTAAAATCCATACATGCTTTTTAAAGTTAATTGTTCCAAACTCTATAAACAACAGGACTAGTGTTGTAAAAAAACGGTTTCTTTCTGTGAAGTTTTTTTTAAATAAAAAACATCGTTCTTTTTCATGTTTTTTTCAAATGTCTGTTTTTTATCTGGCAACTATTATTTATTGATTTATGTTGCAAATTATTGAAATAATCAACAGAACTTGCGTCGAAGCCCTCGTAACTTACGAATTTCTTTCTTTGTACCTATACGAGCAAAATTGTATGATTATCCCTTTCGGCCCCAGGTCATTTTTGGCGTTTTCCTACATTTCCAGTTAGTGACTTATTGCTCAAAAACTATTCATTCGATTGATATAGTTAAGGCCTTGTTTTTTTAGAAAATGGATGTGGCTATTCTTTTAGTGTAAATTGCATTGCAGTATTGCCAACGGGTGGGAAATTATTGAGGGAAATGTAGGGGTGAAAATTTACAAAAAATTCCCTAACCGAATTTCAAAATTTTTTGTATCTAGCACCACTGCTGCTATATGGGTTCAAGTCATCTAAACAAATCTTTGGTGTGTTGACAAGGTACAGTGAAATCCCTAAGTTGCTGGCTTTCATTCAAAGAGGGAAAGAAAAATCCTGTCATACACATGAAATTTTGACACTTTTTACGCCTCAGAAGCAAAAATCAAATATGCCGGAGCTACAGCTTCTCTAATTATCCTATTGAAACTTTTTATGGTGCGTTCTGTAGGGCAAAGAGGAAGCTATCAGGTAGTGGTACGTTTGTTTCAATGTAGGCAGTAAGAGAGCAATAATAGAGGGGAAAAGGGAAATTTTCCGAATTTTTCACCTAATAGCGAAAATTAATTGTTTTGGCTGGAAACGCTGCCATCAGACAGACGAAAACTATGTGAAAATAAACCGTAGTACTCCAAGAATATATCGTACAAGTATCATGGCGATATATAACAAAGTAAGCATGAAATTTAAAAAAAAAAATCTCATTCTACCTCAGAAATTCACCATTTTCTTACCATTTTCAGAACATGGTTTATTATAAACCTCAACTGTACCTTCCCTAATTACTCTAGTGAAACTGTTTATGGTGCGCTGTGTAGGCTAAGGATGAGGCTGTTAGACACTGGTACGTTTGTTCGAATGTAGCTAACAAGAAGGAAATAATAGAAATAAAAAAGGAAATTTTTTTCCAAAATTTGCCCCTAAAATCTGGAATTAAAATTTTCTGTAGCTGGCAACGCTACTATCAGATACACACAAACTATCTTAAAATAAACTTTGGTATCCCTCTACTATATCCTACAAGTATTGTGACGATATCTAATAAAGTAAGCATGTCAATAGAAAATATCTCATTTTACCTTTAAAAAAATCACAGTTATCTTTTCAATTAGAGAACAAGGTCTACTGTAAACCTCAACTGTACTTCCCCTAATTATCCTATTGAAACTTTCTATAGTGCGTTGCGTAGAGCAAAGACGGGACTTCCAGATACTGGTACGTTTGTTCCGATATAGCCAACAAGACGGAAATAATAGAGACAAAACAGATAATTTTTCAAAAATTTCCCCCTAAAATCTGGAATTAAAATTTTCTGTAGCTGGCAACACTGCTACCAGACAGACACAAACGATCTTAAATTAAACATTGGTACACAACTAATATATCCTACAACTATTATGGCGATATTTAAGGAACAAAGCTTCTAATTACCAAAAAAAAAATATTACGGTAAGCAGAAAAGTAAGGAAAAACTAGAAAAATCAAGGGTTAGACACCTAAATACGAATTTTACGTGCACCCCCTAATTACCCTATTGTAACTGTACTTGCGTTTGTTAAGTAAGGACAAATGTTCGATTGGCGTAAGTTGACTTGCACTCGGACGTATAGTTACGGATTTATAAACAAAAATTTCTAATTTTTTGCCCAAATATATGAGAATTTTAATTTCCCTAAATGGCAACACTGCGCGAAGGCCCGTCCAATTGATGTCAACAGTTAGGCATCCATCCGAGGTCTTAAGGATATGTTTCTACAACGAAGGAAGCTACAGGAAAAAAAGAAGTAAAGGAAATTCGGAATTAGAAAATTCTCGAATTTTTGACGGGTGAAATTTGAGAAGGAAATTCGACATCAGAAGAAAAAGAAATTAATATGATAAACTATAGTCCAACCATATTTTGCAAGAATAATATCCCAATATCTTAATTAGTGTCCACACAGGAGCGGATTAAACAAGTGACACACCCGTGTGTACTACTTTGGCCACCTGGGCCACCGAGTATACATTTGATTACATTTTTTTTGACTACTAACTCGTGTTGTTGTTGTAGTTATAGTCTCGACTAATAATAATATCGTTGTAAACAATAACTTTATAAGGAAAATTTTCTCTCCTTTTTACATCTTAGTTCCAACACTGTTGGTGAGAAATGCAGAGTGTTTCAAAATAAATTTTGGGGTCTTAAGTCTTCGTAGTACTTATGACATTTTACGTACAATTATAAGCAATGCATCAAGTAAAAGAGCACCTCAAACAAAACAGTCTTTGCTACAAGTGTTCAATGTGAGATTCATTCGTCACACGGCACACATCTAATCGATAGGCGAGAAAGGCCCATAAACTTTCTGCCATATGGCACAAAACACATTCAATTTAAGGGAGTCTCGTTTCAACTGTACCATCTCCTGATGATTTGCTGACGGCCAGATGCAAACATTATGAGTGTTTACATTAGCTCTTAGGTGAAAGGTCGATTTATCACTGAAGACGACACGATCCAGAAAATCTTCATTGTGCTGGAATATTTCACTTGCGAACTTGGCACGCAAACCGTAGTCTGTAGGCTTTAGACCTATGGCAACTGCAAACGATAAGACATAGTTGCAAGCGTCTCCTTAATATTCTTCACACAGACGGTTGCACTGTACAGATTCACTCTTTATTAAAACACAAAAAGCTTTCTGCTCTCTAGTCTCCATCTTTGCTACTTGCTCTTTCTAACGGCAGACAGAAGAAACAATGTATGTAGATGCGTGCGTACAAAACTGTTTGAGTTGTTCTTTTATTTGATATAATATTTATAATTGTAAGTTAATTGTATTAGATACTACAAAGTTTCAAAACCCTAATATTAATTTTGAAACACCGTGCATTACTTCAAATTGAGTCATCCTATATTCATATCTTTTATATACACATCATCAGGGCCGGTCCTAGTCAATTTGTCGCCTCGTGTAATGGCATAATTTGCCACCTCCCCCTTTCTCCAGCAAGAACAAATCTTAAAAGTCATGATTTCAAGTATGCTACTCCAGCATGAACAACAAAGGTGAGGGTAAGTGCAGTTGCACTCAGAAAGGCTTAAACACTTACCAAAAATGCAATCCCGTTGTGTCTTTTTTTTCTTTCTTTAAATATGTTAGAGAAAGATAAAGCATATTTGCACCTGCAGGGGAAAGATGGTAATCCTTTTTATAGAATTCACTATCGAGCTGCAATCTCAATGTATCAGTTTACAACTCCAGTGCAACTAGCTCTTTTATCTTTATTTCTTGATTTTTCTTCTACATCTTCTAACATTTTTTTAAAAAAAAAACAACTTGTTTCTATCTTCAATGACAAGGAACTTGTTTCTGACAAAAACAAGACTACTTTCATATCAAAACTGTGTTAACTTACTAAATGAAACATATTCACTACTATTCGAGAATTGAATTCTTGTATTTGACAACAATCAAGCAATTTGTGCTCGGATTTATTCGACAATTTGCTTTAGCATTGTCCATGTGGCCTTAAACTAATGCAACCTAAACATAATTTATGAATGTAATATTCAAATAGAAGGTCAGCTTAGTAAATGTAACTACCATCATCATGAAGTCTGTTTCCAACAAGAAATATTTAATTTAAATAATATACTTAATGACAGATGTTGCCGGACCATTCAAGCTTGCCGCTCCACGCAAATGCACTTGTTGCATATATGGTAGAGCCGGCTCTGCATATCATATATATCTAATCGACATTTTTTATATATATATATATGACATTTAGGAAAACACTAGTAGGCAAATTAGTATTAGTTTTTACCTTCGGACAAGTTATTGGAATTTTATACTGTTCGTGACATTATTTTCGTACGTATTAAAGGCCTGCTTTCACGAAAAAACAAGATTTCATTTCTACTTTTATTTCTTAGTTGATATTGATGAAAACTGCTGAAACCCGAATTGTTAATAGGTATGGTATTCTTGTAAATTGTAAAATATTTTTAGCGTATCAGTATCTAGCGTTTAATTTATGTTGCATTTTACGGTGATTACACCTGCATAAAAATATTTCATACTTAAATAGACGTAAGACGCATTGCAAATGACTATTAAAAAAAACGAAATTTAGAAAAAGAACGAGAGGCAATGTTTTTTTTCTAAAAAAGCATACATTTCTGAAAAAATACGAACCTTTTTTTTTCTATTTACAACACTAAACAGGACTTTAGGATACGCAAACTGATCTAAAAGAACTCTAATATTACATACCATCAACATTACATCAATAAAGTAGGCCTGGTCAACAGAACACAGTTTATTCATATTAACCCCGTACGGTATATCGTTAATTATGGCACCCTAGTTGTTGATAAATATATCCCGCCGGGGCACCACTTTAATTTTAAATTCTGTCCACCATCTTCAGCTTTTAAGAAAAAGTATTCTTTCAAATGTTAGAACGATAAAATTTCGTTCTCCATCTTTATAAAAACAACACCAATAAAAGTAATATAGACTACCGGTACCATTGCACTCGTAGTTCACTCACTGAATGTATTGATATGGAGCTGTCAAAATCTATGACGAAATCTTCAAGGTGCTTGCAATCAGCATACTCGATTTTCCCCAGGCTATCCTCATCTTCCAAAAACAGCAAGTGGCAGTATGATCTTATCTGTTTCTTTGTGTGCTAGTGGTGACTGACTGTCGGTCACTGACATAACGTACTTCATGCTCCATTCCTCGTTCTGAGAAATTCACTTACAGGAAAGAAACATTTTTCCGAAATATATATATATATATATATATATATATATATATATATATATATATAATAGTTACTCATCCGAAATGTAACGTGAAAAAAGTAACGCAAACTAGATACGTTAGTTAAAAAATTACCGTTACAGTTAGTTTGGTAAATATGTAACGCGTTACTAGGAAATGTTACTTAAAAAGTAACGCGCTATTTCTACTTGCGTTACTTTACTTCCCAAGACTGAACAAATGTGACGAATGAGTGAATGGACCGATTTCTGATTGGCTAAAAGCAGCTTTTCACCCATAAAAAATTCTCATAGCACATTCCTTAAATTTTGGACATTTCCCATATTCAAGTCATTATCAGGTACCTTTAGGCAGAGATTCAAGCCTATATCTCATTGGGAAGTTCCTAATCAATGCTATGAGTTAGTCAGTCAGGGAGTGAACAGATTTCTGCTTAGCTAAGGACAGTTTTCACCCATAAAAATCTCCTTTAGCACATTCCTAAAATTTCAGCCTTGTTCCATACTCAAGTCATTATAAGATTCCAATATACAGAGTTTTACGTCTCTATTTCATTAAGAAGTACTTAATCAATGTGACGAGTGAGTGAATGAACCGATTTCTGATTGGCTAACAACAGCTTTTCACCCATATAAAAATTCCCTTAGCACATTCCTCACATTTCGGACCTTTTTCACACTGAAGTTATTATAAGGTACCTTTATGCCGAGTTTCACGTCTCTATCTCATTAGGAAGTACCTAATCAATTTGAGAGTGAGTAAGTGAAACGATTTCTTGCTTGGTTAAGGACAGTTTTTTGCCCATAAAAAATCTCATTGCACATTCCGCACACTTCGGACACACTTCCGCATATATATAATGTTGCGTGAGAGCTTCCCTTGATGAGTTTCTCGCTATGCCACTGATGTTTGATATGTATTTGATATATAAACTAAATCGCTTGCAAGCAAATGAAATGCCCTTCCCGCTTCTCTGGTGCCCAGTGTATGTAGTCCCGGGTTCGATGCTTGGTGGGAAGCAGGGCCGTGCTGGGA
This sequence comes from Thermobia domestica, assembly GCF_964235325.1. Lineage (NCBI taxonomy): Eukaryota > Metazoa > Arthropoda > Insecta > Zygentoma > Lepismatidae > Thermobia > Thermobia domestica. Next base: position 159,441,325 of record NC_137464.1, read on the forward strand.
TACTAATGACGGCGGTGGACAAGACTACTAAAAGGGCGCCCATGCAAACGGGAATATATATATATATATATTAATATTAGGGTTGTCCAGAAACATATGGCCAAAAACAAAATTTGTGCAGGAGACCGCGCGACACCCTCATTTATTTTACTTCCAATGTTAGTATTATTTTGGTAGAATTTCAGCTTCCTAGTCCCACTAAAAGATGTGCTCAACCACCTTTTTCCTTATAAATACAGTAGGACCTCGACCATCTGATAATTTTCGGGCTATATCTCAGCGCCTATTGAACTGATTTGCACCGAACTTCGTGGGTAAGTTTCTATTGCTATCTAGTTTTGTTCCTTAAAATTTGAAACGTATTGGTTGGATAGAAGCTGAGAAATAGCCTGGAAACTGTCGGATAATCGAGGTTTTACTGTATTTTAATAGGCATATGGAAATTTTAATTGTAAAAAAATAACATTTACACGCTATTATTTTCTATTTAGAAACGAGATAAATTAGAGAAGCATGTACATTGTACATATAATTACATTTGTACAATTTTACATACTATATTTAGATACATTTATACCGGTGTATACAAACATGGAAAGTATAGCAAACACAAGTGACGTCCTCCATGGTAGATTACAGAAAGACCAGGTCGATACAATGAACTCAGTTAAAAGTGCAAAATAAAAATAAATGCGCAAAGTAATAAACAACAAAGAAAACTGAAACAAAATATTTTATCTCTGTCCTATCCTGATAAAACATTGAATACTTAACAGTTCCACAGTGTCCAATTCACAATTTCAAGGCATCTATGGCGGAATTTTTAGTTGTCTGTATCGGAACTGCTTTCCGATTTGCCTGAACAACTTGCAGGAGAAACAGTTTTTTTTCTTTTTCTTTTCCTCGTCGTTTGTTAAGACATTATTAAACTTCTCGAAAAGCTTGACTCCTCTTTCTGTGGTGTCATTTACGACTCGAAGTTGTTTCACTCGCTTTCTGCCTTCCAGATAATCTTGGTTCTTCTTTCATTCACCCGGCTGACGGTAAGGAATTCAACTCCAATTTGTAAACTGGAGAGAAGCTTTTCCGTTTGGCTGGCTGCAAAATCTCCGAGACTTACTTCTTGTTTGAGCAAGGTCGCATCACCCCTCACGTTCCCCTCTGTGGGCTCAGTTGTCATTCCTTCGACAATTTTGTTTTTTCTCTTCTCCCGTAACTTCCGAAAACAAGGCGAGACCTACCAATTCATCAGAAAGGAACCACAAATGACGTTCGAGGACATTTCTTGCGGCGATGCTGATCTCATTATCGATATCTTGATATTTCTTCAACTGGATCCAGAAGTTCAGATCTCCACCAGGAGTTTCAGCTACAAATGGATCTTGTATCCATACCTTGGTGTAGAGAAGGGTTCGGAACAGCACGAAACCCTCAAGTTGGGTTTCCTCCTTCTTCGACTGCTTGAACACATCACGCTTGAATCTGGCTCCCCTCTCACCTTACTCTCCTCTATTTAAAACAAAAATAAACCGTTCCGTTTTCAGATATTGAATATTTCCTTTATTCAACTATATTCTCTCTCTTACTATCACAATCAACTCCTCTGAACGACCGAACATCAGTTGTGCTAGACTGTTCTTTTCTGTCTACTAAAACATGATCAGTTTGAATATGTGTTTTTCCATCTGATGAAGTCCAAGTATATTTATGAATGTTGCGATGTTGGAATTTTGTAATCTTCACGACAAGGTTTCTGGATATTGCACAGTTCACGAGTTTAATGCCGTTGTCACAACCTTATTTATGCAAACATTTATTCCATATAATCGGTTTGAAAATACCCTCTGGTCCTACCTTTGCATTGAAACCGCCTAACAGAATTTTCATATGGTATTGCAGGAGATGATCAAATGCCCGTTCTATTCTTTTGTAAAAACTCTTTTTTATTGTCATCCTTATTTTCTGTTGGGCATTTACTGCACATTTAACACAATAATATTACACCACCGACCCTTAAGAGAAGTAAAAGAAAATTTATCATTAACAAATTCAACCTATGTAATTGCAGATATTACGTATTTGTTTGTGAACCGAAAGCCCTGTTTCTAGTTGGTAAATTTTAATTTGTTCCCCGTAAAAGAACGTAAAATTTCCCGACTTGACTCCTCCATTTCCTTCTCATCTAACTTTCTGATATCCCAATAGGTCCAACCTCTATTTCTAAACTCATTTTTTACAAAGGACCCCGCACTTTTCTTATGGAAAGTGGCTTTCGGCTAATGTTGTTGAAACTTCGCTGGTTGATAGTTCTTAACATGTGGATCAAAAGTCTCAATGGGCACAAAGACCGAAATCCACTCCTTCCCCCCAAAAAAACCGCCTCCAAGTAGCTGGGGGGATTGAACTGATTTCAGCATGTAAAACAATTTGTTGTTTTAATCAACTCAACAAGGACCCCAAACAACCACATGTTAGACTATCAAACTACATCACTTGACACCGCCCTTTCCCCCCCACATATCCCCCCCACGCGAATTACCTTACGGATGTTCCATATTACTGTAGTTTATAGTTGAGCGTATCTGTTGAAATATCTACAGTTTTGGTCTCACCGACGATATAATGGGTTTCACGTATCGCTGATTACGAATCTGAGGTGAGAGTTCTAGAATTCAAGATGGAGGATCAATATGGCGGATCAAAAACACGAAACTCCTGAATGTAGCCACAAATAGCTGTTTACTAGGGTATTTTGGGTCGTTGGTTACGAATCTGAGGTCAAAATTCTTGAATTCAAGATTGCAGATCCAATATGGTGGATAAAAACGTCGAAGCCACAAATCGTAGTAGACTAGAGTGTTTTTAGATCGCTGTTTAAGTACGCAACATTCCTTGATACTTCAGCCACCATGTAGAATTATTCTGCACCCTTGCCCTTTACCAAACCCACCACAGATATCTTAATGCTGAACGGAGTTAAAATAATTCATCAATTATCTGTTCATTATTTTCATCATTTCGGTTTGCAGCATCTAAGGTGGTACTTAGCAATGAGTCATCGGGATATCTAATATTCTGTAATTGTCGTGCATGGCCTAAATACCACAAGACATTTGCAATGTGCGCACATGTACCTAATGTACGAGCACCGCTTTGAAATATAAAGTAGTAACCTTGAATAACATTTTGATCATAATCCTGGTCATCTTCATCATTGGCTACATATGCTATGAAAACTTGATGCTTAGTTGCATTGCGGAACCTTGAGTAGAAACGTATGCGCACGAATCCCGGTTCAGTTACGTTTTCGTCAAGCTGGAATTGCTCATCCTTATCTCGTATTAGTTTATCTTGGACGTATGAGGATGAGAGATCTATTTGATATGTGCCTACAGTCAAATCTCGTAAGTAGTTTAAGTTAAGTACAGAGAAATCAATTAGGCTTTGATCATTCAGCGGTACCTATTGACCGTTACTTCTAATAAGATTATCTACCTCCACTCTTGCTTTAACAACGCTCGGCATGATTGACCTATTTCCCATTTCTCTAGCTAATTCAATGGTTGCATCTTGCATGAAAATAACGGGATGGTATCTGTTCAAAATAGCTCCAGCTATGCGATAGAAACTATTCAGTTTCTTTGCATGTTGCAGATTCAATGTTTGTGCTAGAAACTTAAAAACAGATCTTAGATGCCCGTTTCTTGCCTCGACTATCCATCGACTTTTAGTAACTAGTCGAGAAGTATTCGCATCTTCTGTTGATAGTTGTCTTTCACGTGGTAGTAGGAGTGCGGGCATTCTATGATCAATTCCTAAATATTCCAGTAAAGGAATTGCATCGCGGTATCCTCTGTCTACTAACACAATGACCAGGATTATGATCAAAATGTTATTCAAGGTTACTACTGTACATGTCAAAGCGGTGCTCGTACATTAGGTACATGTGCGCACGTTGCAAGTGTCTTGTGGTATTTAGGCCATGCACGACATTTACAGAATATTAGATATCCCGATGACTCATTGCTAAGTACCACCTTAGATGCTGCAAACCGAAATGATGAAAATAATGAACAGATAATTGATGAATTATTTTAACTCCGTTCAGCATTAAGATATCTGTGGTGGGTTTGGTAAAGGGCAAGGGTGCAGAATAATTCTACATGGTGGCTGAAGTATCAAGGAATGTTGCGTACTTAAACAGCGATCTAAAAACACTCTAGTCTACTACGATTTGTGGCTTCGACGTTTTTATCCACCATATTGGATCTGCAATCTTGAATTCAAGAATTTTCACCTCAGATTCGTAACCAACGACCCAAAATACCCTAGTAAACAGCTATTTGTGGCTACATTCAGGAGTTTCATGTTTTTGATCCGCCATATTGATCCTCCATCTTGAATTCTAGAACTCTCACCTCAGATTCGTAATCAGCGATACGTGAAACCCATTATATCGTCGGTGAGACCAAAACTGTAGATATTTCAACAGATACGCTCAACTATAAACTACAGTAATATGGAACATCCGTAAGGTAATTCGCGTGGGGGGGATATGTGGGGGGGAAAGGGCGGTGTCAAGTGGTGTAGTTTGATAGTCTAACATGTGGTTGTTTGGGGTCCTTGTTGAGTTGATTAAAACAACAAATTGTTTTACATGCTGAAATCAGTTCAATCCCCCCAGCTACTTGGAGGAGGTTTTTGGGGGGGAAGGAGTGGATTTCGGTCTTTGTGCCCATTGAGACTTTTGATCCACATGTTAAGAACTATCAACCAGCGAAGTTTCAACAACATTAGCCGAAAGCCACTTTCCATAAGAAAAGTGCGGGGTCCTTTAACGCGCCTCTCCTATAGACTTCTTATATTTCATGTTCCAAATCTCATGTCGATTTTACTTTGCGGAGTTCGTGCCAAGTCATCAGTTCTGATCCGAGGATTCTGCGAACTTATCTGAACAATTTTTTTTTTTTTTTTTTTTTTTTTTTTACAGGATGAGGTTGTTAGCCTCACACCAAATTCTCAAGCTGGAATTGTCCCTTGTCATCTGTCCGCGACTGCTTACTCAGTATATTCGCAGCTAACCTCTATATTCCAGAGGCCTTTTCCTCGATCCACAACCTGAGGATGCGCCGTGCCGTGGTGACAGGAAGACCACATTTTACGGAAATTAATACAGCTATATTTCAGAAATACAACAGGTACTGATTATCCGAGCACTGCTTTAAAACACACAGGAACAATTAATATGCTCGGATATATATGGATGCATATTAAGACTGTGAAAACTTCGATGCCCTAAAAATAGTAAATTAGAGACTAGTGTCAATGTAGTACTTCATGAATGCATCGTACGTTTGACTATCCCAACTATTCTTGATGTATCACATTGTTTCGTTTAATAGCTATATAACTTTATAATATTTTTGTAAGTGATTATATTGTTTACCTGTTCTCTGCCAATAGCAACTGTATGAATTTATAATACAAAACTGAAATACAGAAGAATGAAATAAAAAAAAAGTTATATCTCGCAGGGCATCTTATGTAAAGGGCGCCTTCAGAGGTTCTGTACTACCAGTCAGTATTTGAATTTATTAAACAAAGCTGGTATACAGGATAACGACACATGTCATATGACGTTTAAGAGCTTCTAAAGTGAATCTGCATCAATGAATGCAACTCTCCCATAAGAAAGGGTGCAAATTTACTGTACGGATTCACAGATTTTTAAAATTTACAGAACAAATTTCCAATAATATTAGAATACACTAGTGTGTAAATAATCTAAATATATTGTGTTTTTACCTGTAAAATGCGTATCTACTTAAAAATGCATTCATGAGAGTCGAACCTATTATCCACGAATTCGCCCATAAGATAGTAACTAAAGTATACAAAGTTAAATGAACTGAAGTGTTTGAAGTCAATGTGCTACCTCATGGTGCGCAGTTATAGAAATGTTTGACTGTTACGGGATCCACATGATTGTAAAATTTACGTTAGTAATGTATTATGTTACATCGGAACACAAATATGCAAGTAATGAAAACATACGTCTTTAATAACGTACAAATACATAATTCAACACGTAAGATAAGTAAACTCATGCCACGTACAGTGTTTTGCGATATACTTGTGTATTTGTACCCACCTTCGCTCATGCGCCTGCCCCGTACGGACACACTTCCTCGCTAACGCTCAGGACCCCCTGGTTCGCTCCTGCCCGGACTCAGTTGGATGGCATTCGTGGTTTTTAGTGGCCACCTAGAACAAAGTGATTAATTTCTCTTGCACAATAATTCTTATCGTGTACATACATTATAACCACCCACCCTAAAGAAAATCTGCACAAGGGAATCCAAGTTCATAATCCAAAAATGATTGTTTAGGGTACAATAAATCGATTTACTGAAAAAGAAGTATATATTCGATAAATTTATGTATGGACCCGTATAATAAATCTGCACCTAAGAAGCAATTTATAGGGTACTACTAGTACACCTATTGAAGAAAAATATCCATAACTCATGGTTAGAAGTATTTATATCCAAACTGGGATAGAACCGAAATAAATATATAGTTGATTTGGTCTAAGTTATTAATGGCTACAATAGCAGAAACAAATGAGTAGGTGAAATATATGCAATTAGGTTAATTTTCTATCAAATCCTTCCACACTGAACCTACTACTTGCAGACAAACTATTGTGTGCGTAGTATACTGGAACAACCTATGACGTCAGGCAAAGGTTGAAGAGAAAAATAAAACTCATTGACAAATGTGACATAAAATTAACACAACATTTTTTTAAACCGAAGTTCGCTAAAAAAAAAAGAGAGAATGCTTGTTATTTTATACCTCTTCACTATTTACTGACAGCAGCTTTAAATGTTAAAATCTTTACTTCAACTGTTTTTTTGAAAAAAACAGTAAGGAAAAGGAACTCTCGATTCAGCCCTTCTGCTCTCATTTTTCTCAGGATACTTTGCGGTCGGCGACGTTACGTGGAGGTAAGCCAAGGATGTTATAAAATACAGGATATGCCCATATCGCAAATTTGTGAAGCCATAATATCACAGCCATACATATTCTATGATTGGTGATTTTCTTACCTGTGAAAGGTTACTTCGGGTAATTTCTCCTCACTACTATTTGTAAATCCATACGTGCAGTATGTAATCATTGTATAATATGAATCTGAAGGAACGACGTAAATAAATAAATGACATACACTACTTGTCTACATATGAAGATCGGAATATTTTGAGCCAACATGTATGGAGGTCATTCAGTTGCCTAATATGATGAAGATACATATGGGTAGATCCTCTATTTTATAACGTCCTTGGGTTTCGAGAGGTATCGTTCAAGAGAACAAGTGAAATGCTGCATACACAATTACGCTAGTTGGTATACTGTTTTAAGATGGGCAAAAGTTCCACAAGACGTCACAGTCAGGGAGCCAATTAGAATGCTAAACGCGAACTGGGGCTTACCTGTTGTTTTATATACCTTGGTACATAGAGTAAATATTATTATCTACCTTGTAATCCTTGCCTTGGTAAGTAATTTTAGGATATCAGTAAAATAGTTGGATGAAATGCGTATGTTATTTATATTTTTGCATATATTTTAGGGTTATGATTTGCCATTTTCTAAGTTTCTGTAGCGCAACTAAGCCTATAGATCTAATACTAAACAAAAAGCAGAAAATGTTATGTATTTAAGGATATATAAATATACACATACAGTAGCTCATATAATTATAAATGTAGTACTTTTAAGGGGAAGATGACATGTAAATTCTTATTCTATTGAAGACCTAATATTTTGCGGTACTGGTGCGGAAGGGGTCCAGCAATTGTTTCTAAAAAAATCGAATTTGTAATTGTTTACAATTTCTGTTCACATTTGGTTAATTTAGGTTAAGTTAGGTTAATTTAGGTGAGTTTGGGTTAGTTTAGGTCAGGTTAGGTTAGTTTATGTTAGATTATCTTAGTGATGGGCCCAGCATAATTTTTCAAAAGATGATAGAATTTCTCTTAATTCTGCTTATATTAGGTTAGTTTAGAATAGTTCAGTTAGCTTAGGTTAGTTTAGGTTACATTTGATTACGTTATGTTAGGTCTAATTACATGTATCATCCACTTCTCCTGTACATTTTGTGTTTTTACGTGCTTCTGGACACCATCTGCCAAACATAATCCAAAGGTAATTTTACTAATAAAACGAATGAGTTCATATGCAAGAGAATTGTGTAGGACATTGATTTTCACTTCCACAACATGTATTTACAATATAGAACACTGGTAATTTAGGGTAATGTTGCTAGAGTCAAATCTTTACAAGTGAAACGCTAAGGTTAAAACGAGTAAGTGTATATCACATACAACTGTCTAACGTACTAATTTTCACCGACAGACGTAGAAAATCTATATTTTATGTTTACAAGCATAGGCTATTAGTATTCAATAATTGGAAATTTAGAGCGAAACGCCCGATCTTTATTGATTATTCATAGTTGAATTTGGTGTATAAGCGAAAAGCGTAATAGCTTTGAAAAATTGTATTCGCAAAACAAAATCAAAAGAGTTTCGGTCTATTTCTGATGCAGAAAATTCTGTTTTTCATTGTTTAAAATAAATATTCGTGCGCCAAATGCTTTTTCCAATGTTAAGCCTATGCGCATTCGTTTTTCGGTGATTATTCCTCAATGGTACGTCCGATCCTTTACGGCACTCATCTCGCGCTCTCGAAATGCCGCGTCAACTTTGTTTAAGAACGGTTCAGATTTCTGAGGAGTATTCGGACAAACGAAATAAATCGACTAAAGCAGAGCTTCGCTTTCGAAAATTTATTTTCGGATCAGTTTGCTTGTGTACTATCAATCTGTACTTAATTATTTGGGCATGCTCCAGGATAATAACAGTACAGAACATCTTAGGAAATCATTTAAATCAAGAAAAGTGTAAAAATAAAAGACATATTTGAGGAATTATTCTGCATCTGCACACAGTGTGCTAACTAAACTTTTACTGTTAGCAGGAAAAGTATCTCCCTTTGACTGCTAAAACTCCATTAAATAGGATCCAGTAATTTTGCTGCTATCATAGACGCCTGGACAAATGCAACCCAATTCACACCTGAGTTTTCACGATCAGACGAGTTAGTAAGCGGAGCAATCCAAATGAAATCGAACACTTTCCAGGTCAAAGGTTGCTGACAAAATTTATTTGTTTTTTTAATTTTTTTAACCTAAGATTGTACCACATTCATTTATTTTTAGCCGCGCAGGTTTGTTTGTAGCAGTCATTTTGCATAGGCGCCTGAGCGTATTTTGAATTTTTTTAGTGCATTCCGTTAAACGCTGTAAATTTTCAAGTTTTAAAGACAATGAGTTCAAACCAGAACCATATGAAAGATAATGGAATGGACAACTTTCTGTGTTCTGTGCACATTGAGACATACTTTAGAACGTTGAGAAAAGAAGCTCTGAACATTGAGATTGGAAACCTAGAAATCGACATTTTGAAATGTACATTTTGAAACGAAATAAATGAAACTCACCTTCAATTCTTTGTCTACATAGAGACCAGATAATAGACAACATTTCAAACAAGCTTCAGATCTGAGAACCATATACTTGATTTTTTTGGAAATTTTTAAACACTGCGAATTTTCGAAAATCGTGTAATTTCACCATCAAATATCTCAGGAAGGACACAAGTGAAAAATCTCAAATTTGCATAAAGTAGACGATAGTTTTGCAGTAACAAGTCAGTAAAATTGCATCCCTGAGGCTTGAGCAGTTTCTGAGTTATAAGTAGTTGCAGTGATGTGAAATTCGCGATTTATGAGCTGAACAGATGTACAGGTTTTATGTTGATATGATATCTCAAGCATACAATTTATCTATGTTTCATCAGAAGAAGTGCAGTCAAACAGCATGAAATTCCAGATTTGCTAGTTGTAAAAGAATTGTCGATACCAGATCATATCACACCTCTGACGCAAACACAAATTAGATGTTATGAATACTCATAATCAGATGAATTTACTGATTGCAGTACTTCAGAACTTCCAGAACATAGCATATTGTCATTTGCACCTGATACCGTAGCCTGTATTTATGACCAGAAATGGTGAATTGGGGGAATTGAAGACATTAGTCAGGAAAATAACTATCTTTTTGATCACTTTTTCCATCTCCATGCTCCAAGAACCTCTTTTAAACTATCTACAAATGACGAAGTGTGGGTGCCAATCAGTAAGGTTTTCCGGAAACTCATACCCACAGAGTTCACAACTCCTACAGGTCATACTTTCAATATCATTGCCAAACTTTGTACACAGATTAGTCAACTATTTACCTCACTGATGTCTTAACAAGTGTCCTATAGGCAGAAAAGAAATAACAGACTTGTTTCGTTTTTGTACGACATATGATTTCATAAATTATGCACACTTTACCCATTTAACATTACTGTCGTGGTATTTTGACTTTTGCTACAAAGTTTATATCCACGCCTCATGGTGCTTCATGATATCAAGTCCCAGTGAAGAAAAACCTTATAACTCAGAAATTACTCGAGTCTCAGTGATTGTATTTTACCGACTTGTTACTGCAAAACTATCGCCTATTTTGTGCAAATTTGAGATTTTTTACTTGTCGTTCCTGAGACATTTGATGGTGAAAATACACGATTTTCGAAAATTCTCAATGTTTAAAAATTACCAAAAGATCAAGTATATGGTTCTCAGATCTGAAACTTGTTTGGGACTTTGTCTATTATCTATTCTGTATGTAGACAAAAATTGAAGGCGAGTTTCATTTATTTCGTTTCAAAGTGTACATTCCAAAATGTCGATTTCTAGATTTCGAATCTCAATGTTCAGAGCTTCTTTCCTCGACGTTCTAAAGTACGTCTCAATGAGCACAGAACATAGAATGTTGTCCATTCCATTATCTTTCATATGGTGTTGTTTTAAACTCATTATCTTTCAAACCTAAAAATTTACAGCGTTTAACGGAATGCACTAAAAAGTTCAAAATACGCTCAGGCGCCTATACAAAATGACCACTACGACAAAACCTGTGCGGCTAAAAAATAAATGAATACCCGTTTTCAACTCCCTAACTGTGGTACAAACTTAGGTAAAAAATATTAATAAGGACTATTTTGTCAGCAACCATCATTGGTCGATTTCATTTGGATTGCCTCAAGCCTGTGAAGCACTAAGACAGGCATTTGCTGTGGAATAGATGAACCAAAACAGATCTCCACTTTAAGATGAACCCCCTGTATATCAATGGCTTTACAATTCATTGTGTGCATAATTTGTTATTTCAACATTCTGTTTGCGAGTAAGCAAAAGAAAACACTGGGTTCCACAGCCTGGGAAGAATATAAAATGGTATGTAAAACATTGATTTCCTAAACTTTCTATCCAACATTTCTTGTTGGGGTCTGGATTGAAAATCGAGGATGGACCGTCACTTGAATAATGTCATTTTATTAAACTAGATCACCTTACAGTTCACTGATTGTTCTTGCAGCAAAAGTAGTAATTTTTATCGTCTAAGGAAACATACCCTTTACATTTTGGAAAGAAATGCAGTAGCATAATCAGTAGAAAGCCTACCTCCTAACTTGTGGGTCCAGGTTTGATTCCAGTTGTGGGCTGACCTTTGTTCCAATGCAGGTCTGATAATCACCCATCGTCTTTCAAATGAAAATCTTTGAAAATCAGGGGCAGAGGTGCAGGAAGATGATGGGTTGACTACATAAATAGCAAAGTCTAAATGACGTTTTGAACTTGCTGAGGTGTGATGATTAAAATCGGTACGGAGCGAAGTGGTTGTGCGAAATAGGTGGAAACGAGGTAGATGTGATGGAATAAAAGTCGGGTCATAAGGGTACCATTAGTCATGTAGACTAGAGTAGTGAATCCAAAAATTCTTGGAAACGATTTGTATGCCTATAATCACTATCTTCTATCAACGTTAGTGTTGCTCTCTAGTAGGTAATATACTGCGAATATGATGAGTGAACCGTGAATTTCAAAGTGTCCAGTTCATAATGACTGGATGTGGTAGGAGTATAAATTCATACTTTTATTTTGTCATTCATTTCTTCGTTCTATGTGCAATACAGAATGAATACATAGTAGCCTTTCAACTTGCTACAATTGAAATTTTAAAAATAATAATAATAAGTGAAACAAGTCTAATTTTTATTCAAGGAAAATAAGAAGGTGCGGAACAGCACACTCAATTTTAACGCTTATATTTCTTACACTAAACTAGCTATCTTGCAGTTATTAACACAACATTACCTTGTGAAATAAGAATCTAAATTACAAGTGAGAATAAAACTCTTATGTCGAGAAACTTCGTGCGAAGAAAACTCATTCTCGAAATTAAACCACCCCTTTCCAATCTTTCATTAGAAATAACTTATGTCATTTGTTAGGATTATTAATGAAATATTTGTTTGTCAAATATCAACGAAATTGCATGAGTCGTATTTGGGAAAATTATCAGAAAAGAACAAACACTTGCTACGAAGAGTAACCCTACAATTGTTTTCAGTGCTGCTATTTTTTTGGTGCTTAACTGTATAAATACAAAATAATGTCTGTCATCTTTTCTTCTTCCTTATACTATCTGCGGAACCAACAATAAAACTTCACCCTGAACTTGAGAACGTTTCGAGACATTTTTCTTATTGAAAAAGTTATTTTGACGTGTTTATAGTTGAAGACAGTGGCGCATCTAGCCCGAGCCGGGGTCCTAGATCCACCAGTTTTTGAGAGACGAAAATAATTTAAGCTATTATTTATATTTTTTGAAAGTTTATAATAGACTAATGATATATCTATCATAATCTGGGCTCTGTCCTCCCCCCGTTTGTACCGTCTAGATCCACCTCTGGTTGAAGAAGGAAATAATGAGTGACTCAACTAATGATTGTCTCTTCATAACGACCTTAATATCTGGATTAATCGTAATGAAACGATTTCAAGTAGCTAATAGTTTTTTTTTTTCAGTATGTAGGTCCATCATTACTAAAATTTCATGAAATTCGAAAATAAGTTTGAAAGTGGCACAAGAAGCATAATTTTTATTATTCAGTGCGTATGTAAAATGTAAACTGGAAGAAAATGAAAAAGAGGTTAAAATAACATGAAAATAGTAGGTAATCTTAACATTACTGTGGTATCACCGCGCAAGGTAGTCGTTTCGTGTTCGTGTAGGGTCTATTCACTATATAGTCAAAAGTATATAAGAAAAGTGTAAAAGTGAAAATATCATAACAGTTCAATAATATCTTTAGTGGATGTGTTTATTATTGTGATGTGAGTAGTATCTTATAAATATTTGTTGTTAGTACTTAGATCTGTGCTCCTAAATTAAAAAAAATAACATAAATAACTGCAAAGTCAAATCAAAAGCAAGCTCCTTTTTCCATTTCTGCATTGGTAGACGTATCATATATAATTTTGAATACATACATATATACACTGATCACCAGTTGAATTAGAGACACCTACCTAATACCGTGTGGCACCACCTTTCGCTTTGATAACAACGGCTCCCTACCGCGGCAAGGACTCCACAAGGTTCCTGAAGTCTTGCTGTGGCATTTCAATCCATATCTACTGCAAAGTCTCCCACAGAGGCCGCAGGTTGTTTGGAAGATGGTCCATAGCCCAAAGGTGTAGTTCCATGGCGTCCCACATGTGTTCGATGGGTTTGAGATTCGGTGACCTTGATGGTCAGAAAAGTGGAAAAGTGTTGCCAGATCAGAGAAGTGCACATCAAATATATCAGTTGCCATCCTAGAGCGGTGGGCTGGCGCATTCCGCTAATGAAAAATAAGGTTACCACCCCGACGTTGCAGCCGAGCTAATGATAGGACATTGACACCCAGAAGATCGAGGTAGCGTTCACCTGTAAGGGACCGTGTCACAGGTGTTAGAAGACCCAACTCAGTCCAAGTAAACATGCCCCAGATGACAATATCACCACCACTGGCTTGCACAATTCCCTGCTGGCACGATGTATCCATTGCCTCTTGCGGTTGGGGATGCACCCGAACCCGTCGACCGGCATGTACTAATGTGAAACTTGACTTATCTGTTCAGGCAACTTTTCTCCACATTTCCACGGTCCAGTGGCGGTGTTCCTTTACCCACGCTGGACGTTGTTTCCTGTGTTCTGCGGTTAGAGGGGTAGTCGCGTGGGCCTATGGCTTCTGTACCCCATAGCGAATATGTAGTTTTGGATTGTGTGGCTGCTAACACGGGGTTATTTTCCTACATTGAACCTCTCTCCGATTTGACACACTGTGGCCTGTCTATCGGTTGTTACGGTGCTGAACTATCCTTGTCGTTGACACGCCCTTGACTGCGGCAGTACGCCTGTGCGGGTTCCGTTTTACCGGAAGCCAGGAACATAGGATACACCCTGATATATCCACAGCCACTTCCGAAATTGAACCATTCTGTCGTCTGGCCCCTACGATTTGACCACCACGGTCAAATGCACTCACAAGTAAACCTTACGTTTGGGTGAATCGAGTTGCTGACTGAGACACATATGAGAAAGTAGTACTAAATGTGGCCAGTATTTCAGTGAAGTTTTAGGTGCGAAGCTCCAGGGGTTTAGGAGATACACCTACCAGAACATCACATGGAAGTACAGAATAGTCTTCATACAGTTGGAGGTAAAAGCTCTGTAGGACCTCTTGTAACGACAAAAGGTGAATAAAAAGTATATGGGTACATATTAGGACTAGGGGGAAATCATATAGTAAGGGTATACCTGACGGCGGCCATCTTGAAATCCGCCATTTTGAATTAAGGTTAAGTTTTTAAAATAGGAATAGGGTCATGTGATACATGATTTAAGGCGCAAATTTAATCAGAAGAACAATGGTGACGTTAATTTTGATTTACGCGCAATTGGTAAAAAGTTACAGGGAAATTAAATATTGTTGCAGCATATGTATTAGTCCTTTACCCCACCTTGTAAATTTTGTGTTAATGATAATAATTAAATAAAAAGCAGGTGGATAAATATTAGGTCTATGGTAAGAATTGCCTTGATGGCGGCCATCTTAAAATCCTCCATTTTGAATCAGACAAAAGTTTTAAACAAAATGCATAAGAGTGACACCTTACTAATGGCAATTTTTATCATAATTCCAACGGTATAACCATTTTTGCTTTATCATTAACCAGCACAAAATTAAATGGATCGCTCCTTACGATTACTGCTTTGACGGAAATGTTAACGACAAATGTGTCAAGTGTAACTCGATTGCCTTTGTCAGGTGTGCTCACTGTGAGCAGAGCATTTGTACAAGTCATGCACTCTTTTCTGAACTACATATTGATTGTACTAATTGAGGATTTTTCTGGAAGAAAGACCCAAGTTCAATTATGATTCAATTCCACTTTGGTCATTTTTCTTTAAATTAGCAACTTGTTTATGCGATAACAAATGCTGGTTAATGGTAAAGCAACAATTGTTATATCGTTGGATTTATGGTAAAATTTGCTATTAATAAGGTATCAATGTTATGCGTTTTATTTAAAACTTTTGTCTGATTCAAAATGGAGGATTTTAAGATGGCCGCCATCAAGGCAACTCTTACCATAGACCTAATATTTATCCACCTGCTTTTTATTTAATTATCATCATTAACACAAAATTTACAAAGTGGGGTAAAGGACTAATACATATGCTGCAACAATATTTAATTTCCCTGTAACTTTTTACCAATTGCGCGTAAATCAAAATTAACGTCACCATTGTTCTTCTGATTAAATTTGCGCCTTAAATCATGTATCACATGACCCTATTCCTATTTTAAAAACTTAACCTTAATTCAAAATGGCGGATTTCAAGATGGCCGCCGTCAGGTATACCCTTACTATATGACTTCCCCCTAGTCCTAATATGTACCCATATATTTTTAATTCACCTTTTGTCGTTACACGAGGTCCTACAGAGGTTTTACCTCCAACTGTATGAAGACTATTCTGTACTTCCATGTGATATTCTGGTAGCTATATCTCCTAAACCCCTGGAGCTTCGCACCTATAACTTCACTGAAATACTGACCACCATTAGTACTACTTTCTCATATGTGTCTCAGTCAGCAACTCGATTCACCCAAACGTAAGGTTTACTTGTCAGATTTTTCGTCATGGCTATCACACATTGCACTGAAATGGATACCGAGAGAGGAACAACAAGTCAACAGTACATGCTCTATACATTTCATTCACTTGCACTGGTGAAGCCTCTGTGCCTGCTTTAAAAATAGACAAGTCTCGAGACTAACCTCACAGAGATAGGAAACGCTTTCGGCTTTTTTTTTTCTGTATGGAGACTTAACACTATTTCGACGAATCACTTTCGTACTCTATCGTGTGGAATCTGTTAAATTTTCACAGCGCTAATAGTGAAAATTGTAACGATTCATTCATTGCACTTGAGTTCGAATCTGTTTTACGTAAGTCATCCAATATATACTGCAGCAGGTATTGATCACATATCTTATGCTATGTTCCGCTATGTCTTGCGTTAGTCACCTCATGTTATTACAAGTGTTCAATCGTATTTGGACAGAGGAGACTTTCTTCATGTAGATCGCGTAAGAGTCTGGTACATCCAATGCTAAAACCATAGAAAACCGCGACGACTGCCACGAGCTGCAGACGATTGCTCTCTCTATTTGCTCCTGTAAGGTCTTTGAACACATGATGTACAAGCAACTGATCTGGTATTCGGTTTCAAACTTTCTGGAGGAAATCTCGTTCATTCCGATCCACTAGTGACAACCTTGTTTAGCTCAAAGGCCAAATTCAAAAGTAATTCTTTCACTGTCAGCACTTTGTTTAGATTTCGAAAAGGCTTATGGCAAAACTTGGCGTTGTGGAATTTTAAAACATCTGAATATCTGGTATCTTCATGGTCATACGGTTCAATTTTTAACTGTTTTTCTTGACAGGGTTATTTCAGGGTGTTAGTTGTTTCTTATTTCTCAGGACGATTTGTGCATGATTTCCCCCAAGCTAGTGTTCTTAATATCACATTGTTTCTGTCGTCATGAAAAATGTTCTCGGATCCAAGACCATAGTCTACTGTATCTTGACGATCTAGGTATTTATTCCTGCGCTTAATATCTTCGCAGCATTACTTGATAGCTTTAAGTTACATTAAATCGTTTTGTTCGCTGGTCGAATGATACAGACTTTCGGAGCTCAGTGTGTACACTTCTCCTGCCAAAAAATTGCCTTGTTGGTGCAGACTTATATATTGGTGACACTCTTCTCTCATTTGTTGACAAAAGTCTGATTTTTCTGTTTGACTTCTGATTGTCGCTAAATGTAGGCACTACAGTTTAATCTTAGACATTCTACTCTCTCAGTTGTGGATTTGGTTTGTGTATTCTCCCATTAGACCTGAGATGCTGATTATATTGTTCTATTTTGGTTATATCAAAAAATAATTCGGTCTAAGATAGGCTCTGGTGCTTTTCATACTAGTACCGTTGTTATCTTTTATGCAGAAGCAAACGAACTACCGCTAGCCTTTTGTCGTAAGAGACTTCTCCTAAACTATACAGCCCTTTTGGCTGTATTTCTGGACAGCTCTGAATTTTGCATTGTGTCGTGACTAAATTTAGGATCGGTATATGGTACGTCTTCGGGCAGCACGCCATATTACGTTCCTTATTACGAGCATCTCACCGAGGACTAATTTGCGTGGCTGTCTCTTAGGTTGTTATCGTACACCAAACACAATACTATTAACCAAGAATAAAATTAAAAGTTTATAGCATTGCTAGATCAGTGCCCACATTTTAATGTGTTTTCTACGGACGGTTCAGAAAGAAGAAAATTTTGTGGCTGTACCTTCGTCACAAATGGGGGCAGTTTGAAATTTATTCTGCACTACCTGTGCTTACTGCTTAATTAACATAATTATTATTGCCTTTCATTATGCGCTTCTAGTTTTACTGTGCCAAGTACACAGTCTGGTCAAAAGTTCTATCTCAAAGATTACAGACGATAAAATTGAAATAAATTATGAAAACAAAACAAATGTTAATACAATATATTTAAAGGTAGCTAGCAAATCTAAGGGTGCAGCAGTTATGCAAAATGCCATTCCTGTGCCTCGAGACAGGCTCTAAACGAGGAGTTCAACCATCATTGTCAACACGCGGCACATTCATGTCTATGTAGCCACTGCTTTCACTATGGCAGACTTCAAGTAGTCCAAAGTCATGAGAAGTTGAGCACACTCTTTCTTCTTTAAATAGGATTAGACCTTGTAGTCAAGAGGATAGAAGTCTAGACTAGAAGATAATGGTGCCAACTATCACCTTTTTTGGAATGTCCTTCTAATACACTTTGGACCCCGTTTTCACACTTTTTTTCGGCAAAAATGGATGTCAGTGGAACACAGGGATGACATACCATGCCAAACCATCACTGATGCAAAGCGATGGCCTCACTGGATTCTGGGAACTTGTTCACATGTTGCAGCAGTTGTTACAGTATGCATCCTATCATTCTGTATGTTTATGTGTTCTTCAACTGTGAACATTTTCTATCTGTGAACAAAATTTGTCGATGCTTGTTAATTGCGTACTGCTGCCCTAGCAACTTTCATCTATCACGTCGCATTTTCATCGAGCGGTGATTTAACAGCTGGCCTGTCCTGCGATGGGCATGCAGTCCTAGGTCTTCATTATTCACCCTTTTCATTGATGATCGCGACATGTTCATTTGCAAGGCCATAAGATTCTACTTATTTACCGAATTTCGAACGATTCTTGCCTTCACTGCCTTAATGACATCTGGTGTCATAACGAAGCGAGGTCTACCAGTGAGGCTTATCCCGACAGAGGACGTTTCATTATATCGCTCTACATTGCACTAAGCGAATTTCTGTGGAATGTTCAGTTTAGGCAGTGACTTAAAGTTGGTTGCCGTAGGGTGTCTGCACTTGCATGGGACCGAAACTGCAACAAGATCTTTATTTCCACATTCCATCTTCACTCTGCAAGAAACAAAGGACTATAATGATATTGTATGTTCAATTAATATGAGAATTTCACATCAATGCTAGATTAGTTTCTTACATAATTTCTAACTACCAAGATTTTTCGTACATGCTTGTATAAAACTTTTGACCATACTGTAGTTGTCTGCACTGATTCGCAAAGCGTCATTATATATCTGCAGAATGTCTTCATTAAAGACGCTCGAGTTCAATTTATTATTGTGTATACAATTGGTTACAGCAATAGAAATTTGTTGGACTCAGTTGCGTGACAGGACACTTCGGTATCTGAGGAAATTAGCATACCAAGAAAGCAGACAAGGATCCCGTATTGACAGAATTTCATTGGAGCATTCTTTTCCGTGCACTGATCTTAGTACATATTTCTCTAACGGATGCGTTTTGACTGATAAGAAGATTAAACCAGATCAACGAAAATAAGCTGCATTCAATGAAATGTATTATGGACAGTTGGCAAACATCTTTGCGTTTAGTTGTCGAGATAAAGTGGTCCTAGAACGCATTCCTAACTAACACTCTCCTCAGTGCGTATTGGAGAGACTGAATCTTTCCACTGAGTATTTGGTCCACAATACTTAAGCCTCAGAAAGGCATAATATTCTTAATCAGATTTTGTGGAGATAATACGGTCTGTAGTTACTATATAGTCCCCCTTTTATTCATGAGATTGCGATAGGTAATGTGTTCTGGAGATTTTCTTTTAGGCCTACTATTACTGCTAATTTTAATTATTTTTTGTCACATGTGCTATACTGTATTTTGTTATTTTCTTTCTGCAACCTTTTCACGCTCCTTGTTTGAATATTTAAATTTTGTCCTTAATCTTATATTTTCCCAAATTTATACTTAAATTTAAAATTTTAGAAGTTCATTTGGAATTTTAGTGTACAGAATTGCATTGGGTCGGTCACTTATTGGTCCTGAAATTGGTCAAGATTGTATATCGTTGATGTTTACCTTGTTGACAATGACAAATAGTCTTGCTCCTGGTGTCCCTATTAAACTGATACCAAAATAAATCATTCGTGTTTTGTGGTAATAATTTGAAACAAGAGTAAGCTTCCTCTATTAAACATTTTCATTTCCGGGAATATTTCATTTCACTCATTGAAACTTCTCCACATAGATGGATTATTTTTTTCATTAATCAATGTATGCAACTGAGGAAGTTCTAGAACGAGATAATCAGAAGCAAATGCAATGAAAAATTGAAGATGTAGCAGTTGTTTGTTATTTGGAGTTCAAATTCCTTACTTTAATTGTAGAAACTCTTTTAGAAAGCAGTAGAAATTATTACAAATTAAAATTGGTTTAAATTTCAGAGCCGTTTGAATGACACCGTTTCAGGCACAATGAAACAAACATGGAAATTTATGAAGCTTATGATGTGGAAGAACATAATGTATCGACGCCGTCACTTCTGGGAGACAATGATGGAATTATTTCTCCCTTCTCTCATATTTTTATTGGCTGTTGCGTTCACAAATTTGGATGAGTACCCAGTGTCGAAAGTTGACGTACGGCCTTCGGTGTCTAGCAACTTCTATCACTTCCATGACATTGATTTAATGTACAGTCCGAGGAACGAATTCACCAAGTACTTTGTGGAATTCTATCTTAAACCGAAATTGGAGAATGTTAGTTGTAAGTATTTGTAGTGATGTATATTTAGTACATCTTGAGTATACAGAGTATATAACAGGCGCTTAAAAATGGTGACCACGGATTTAGCTAGGTTATGGTGAACTATAAGGGACAACAACAAGAAAATATGAATAATAAACATACGACTTAAAATACATCCTTCCAAAGTTATAACCTTAAAAGAAAACACACGAAAAACAAATCTCAATGAATGATCATGAACTACATGATCATTCACAACCGATTCAAGGCATTACTTATGATTTGTGAATTCATTTTTCTGCTAATTTAGTGGTAATGCCACAGTAGGCAAATGAGAAATACGGCTTTAATTCTCTGCCAGCTGAGTGATAGTTCTATTTTGTTTCACATATTTGTGTATCTTCTAACGATCAACTAGATTCTCACTTATTAACTAACTAGCATCCGATTCGCTGGGTTGAAATAAATAATTTAAATGCACACTGATATTGCTCATTTTGGATCATTTTAATGTATGTCATCCCTCCTCATCCCCCAAGTGTCAGGGCTGAAAATGGACTTAAACAACATTAGAAGTGTCACTGTTCATTTCGGTGACCGCAAAAACTATAGATTCAACTGTCATTTTTGACCATTTATATAGATACATATATATATTTCCCCCACCCCCATGTTGCGTGCCATGGCATCGGAACTGTCACCGTTCATCTCAGCGTCCTCAAACAATGTGGATTCAGCACTAATATAGGTTACTTTCGATTATTTTTAAGTATCTCTTCCGCCCCCTCCCCCAAGTTGGGGGTTTGGTTTGGATTTAAACGGGATCGAAAGTACCACTGTTCATCTAAGGGATGCAGAAAACTATAAATTCGACACTGATAGTGGCCATTTTCGATCATTTTTATTTCGATCAAGTGGCGGGACTGATTTTAGATTCAAACCCGATCGGAAATGTCACTGTTCATCTGAATGATCCCAAAAACTATGGATTAGACCTTAATATTGGTTATTTTTGATCATTATTATATATAGCTCCCCCTCCTCCTTGCTGGGACACACGGCATCAGAATTGTCACTGTTAATCTCAACTACTCCGAAAACTATGGATTCGACACTAATATTAGCCATTTTCGATCATTTTTAAACGTTTATCCCCCTCTCTTACGTTGCACCCTCCCCCTCCCCAACTATCAGAGCTGAACTCGGATTCAAAACAGCATCAGAAGTGTCACTGTTTCTCTCATCGACCCCGAAAACTATGGATTAAACACTAATATCGGTCATTTTTGATCACTTTGAAATTTCTCTCCCCCTCCCCTATGTTGCATCGTCAAACTGAATAGCCTAAAGCAATCCTTGCCCCTAAACTCATGTATGTTGAAAATTTGATTGAGATCGGTCGGTTGGTTCAAGAGTGATGAAGTGACAAAGGCAGTCATTTCTATTTTATTTTTTTTTACATATATCTCCCCTCCTCCTCCGCTACGTTGGCTCGTCAAAGTGAAACGATACAAAACTCCCAAGGCCCGAACCTCATATATGTTGAAAATTTGATCAAGATTAGTTGGGTGGTTCAAAAGTTATTAGGTTTTATTAGTTTTTATTTATACGTACCCCTCCCCTCCCCCCTTAGGATCTACCGTTAAAGTGAAATTGCAAATATTTTTCCAGATCCGAACCTCATGTATCTTGAAAATTGGATTGAGATCGTTCGGTAGAGTAATTAAGTTACAAAAAATGTCACTTTCAATCTGATATAAATTGATTTTTATATATATTCTCCTTCCCGCTCCCCTAGGTTGCACCGTAAAAGAGAAATGACGAAAACATCCCAGGCCCGAACCCTATCTATGTTGAAAGTTTGATGAAGATCGGTCTGGTGGTTCAAGAGTTATTAAGTTTAATTTCTTTTTATAGATTTCTCCCCTCCCTAAATTCTACCGTTAAAGTGATATGACAAAACCCACCTCAATTCCGAACTTCATCTCTGTTGATTTTTATAAAGATCGGTCGGGTGGCTTAAGTGATCAAGTCACAAAGACAATCACTTTTATTTTTACTTTTTTTTTACATATATATTCCCACTCCCCCTCCGCTTCGTTGCAGTGTAAAAGTGAAATGAAGAAAACATCCCACGTCTGAACTTTATCTATGTTGAAAGTTTGATCAAGGTCGGTAGGGTGGTTCAGGAGTTATTAAGTTTTATTTATTTTTATATATCTGTCCCCTCTCCACCTCTCCCCTAAGTTCTACAGTGAAAGTGAGATAATAAAAAACACCTCAAGTCTGAACTTCATCTATGTTGAAAATTTGGTTAAGATCGGTCGGGTGGTTTAAGCGTGATGAAGTTACAAAAACAGTCACTTTTATTTTTACTTTTTCTTTTATATATATCTCCCCCTCCCCTCCCCTTCGGTGTACTGTAAAAGTGAAATGAAGAAAGCATCCCAGGCTCAAACCTTATCTATGTTGAAAATTAGATCGATATCGGTAGGATGGTTCAAGAGTTATTAAGTTTTATTTATTTTCATATATTTCCCCCTATCCTCTGCCCCTCCCCTAAAATATACTGTCAAAATGAAATGATAAAAGCTTCCCAGGTTGGAACTTCATATATGTTGAAAATTTGATCAAGATCGATAGGGTGGTTCAAGAGTTATTAAGTTTTATTTTTTCTATGCCCCCTCCTTCCGTCCCCTAAATTGTACCGTCAAAGTAAATAGCTAAAAACACTCACAGCCCAGAACCGCATCTACGTTGAAAATTTGATCAAGATCTATCGGGCTGTTCAAGAGATTAAGAGTCACAAACATAGTCACTTTCAATTTTATAATATAGACTAGCAGCGTTCACCCCGCTTCGCTGCGGTCACCCCGGAACGCAATAAACTTTGTTACTTAGATAATTTTTACTTTTTCGCTTTCAAGTGATATGATAAAAACCATAGAAGATTGCAGTAAATCTTAACATTATATCGCCTGTCATTTATGTTAACCCGCCCCGCTTCGCTGCGGTCATCCCGGAAGTTTTCGCTTTCAAGTGATATGATAAAAACCATAGTAGATTGCAGTAAATGTTAACATTATATCGCCTGTCATTTATGTTAACCCGCCGAGTGACACGGTCATGCGGGTTGCATATAAATACGTTTATTTTTACCTATGATGAACTAACAAAGGATTTGTACGTTATGGACACTTGAATGGTCAATTATCTCAAGACACTGGTAATTAAAAATTAAAGTGATATGATAAAAACCATCTAGGGTCCAAATCCTAATAACCCCCCAAAAATAAAAGAAATTGGTTCAGCCGTATTAGCGTGATGAGGGAACAAAGGATTTTGTACGTTCTCTTTTATATATAAGATTACAATCATAAATACTCCTAAGAACATTCAGCTCGATTTGGACCTCTACAAGCCGTAGATTTCCTTTGACAATCATTTTATGAGAAGCATGTTTGAGTCAGCCTAAAATAAATGTATTTTCTAATATTGTGCGTCAGTTACATGTAGCTTTACGTATTACACTGGCATTTGAATGTAGAATAATTCACTTTTAGAGGTACAGTATAAGTTTAGACAGTTGCCCGTTTAGCGAGTCTTGTATTTAAGAAATAAAATTGGATACGACGAAAGTTGCGCAAACATTAGCATGTCTACATCAGCAAGATCGTTTGATTATTGTTTCATTTAGTTCATTTTTTTTATTTAACATGGAAGAAAGAATTTGGTCTAATGGCAGTAGAGAGATGAGAAGCACTTACTAGAAAGCACTGGAGGAAGTTTCAAGATTTTGACGGGCGAACATAGCATGTTTAGTTACATTACTGTTTAAGGAAGGCTATTTTAAAAACAAAAATCTTGGTCATTATATAGTGCCATCCATATTCTTTATCTGCACATTTGATGCACATGATAAAATAAAGTGGATCATTATTTTGTATGAAATGAATTTCGGAAGCTTTGCTTTTAAATACAGTATTGTCACATGTAGAATGCACTGTACAGTACTCATAAAGTCTAGTTCGTTGAAGATTAATAGATGGCAGATCTAAGGATATGTGAATTGTCCACAAAATCAATACATATTAAATTTGCTTATTTGACTTATTACTGTGTTAAAATCTAATTATATTATGATTAATGTTACAATGAAAGTAGCTTTTAGGCTTAAGACGTTCTTAACATTTATTCTAAGTTGTTTATAGTCAGCCTAGGTGGTGACTCGTATCGCTTGTATTACTATTGATTACTACTTAATTTGATTCCATTAATTTATGACGTATCAAACGCACGAAAAATTGTCATTTGTATTTAAGCACAACAAGGAAATAGTTTTCTCGTTTTAAAGCGAATTAGTTATATCGGCATGATGGAAGACGCACAGGAAGACCATCCGATTTTGATGAGGAACGTTTAAACGGTTTGATCGGCAAAACTACACGCCAGACAACCAGAGAATTGACTAGTGTGTGGAATGTAACCAAGTAACCATTGTGCGACATTTTCATTTCATGGGAAATATCCAGCAGATGGGTTCATGGATACCGCTAGTGATGTGAGGCGGAAAATTTTCCACTATATTTAACTGCACATAGAGCTACAAAATTGAATTTCAGTAGAGGAAAGTTAGTCAGCAACAAATTATAATTTTCCAATTATCTTTCGGGAAACGGGAAATTTTGTATTTCAAGTTGGGAAATAAACTTTTACCACAGTTTTTCTCTTACTCTATAGAAGAAATTTTTCACCTCACATCAACGATGAAGGAATAAGTGGACTATTCTTTTACGAATCGGAAAATTTTCCGTTTCAAAATTTTCCGGAAAATTTTAATCACTGCAACAGGACAGACAACTTTTCGATTAATGAAAAATTGTTCCACTAGTTCCTACATCGTACTGAAAATTGTCTAAGCCATGAAAATTTTCAGATTCTTTAAACGATCTTTCACTTTTTAACATTTCTATATATGAACTCAATCAATTTTATGAATACTGACGAATTGTTACTTAATCACTGATATTTGTTAAGAACGGAAAATTTTCCGGAAAAATATAGAAGAAAAATTTCCACCTCACATCTCAACTAGGAATAAGTGCAGTATGTTTTTATGAATCGGAAAATTTTCATTATACAGGACAGACAATTTTTCGATTCATGAAAAATTGTTCCACTAGTTCCTACATCGTACTGAAAATTGTCTAAGCCATGAACATTTTCAGATCCTTTAAACGATCTTTCACTCTTTAACGTTTCTATATATGAATTCAATCAATTTTACGAATACTGACGTATTGTTACTTGATCACTGATATTTGTTAAGAACGGAAAATTTTCCGGAAAAATATAGAAGAAAAATTTCCACCTCACATCTTAACTAGACAACGATGTATGAATAAGTGGAGTATGTTTTATGAATCGGAAAATTTTCCGGGAAAATTTTCCAGAAAATTTTCCGTTTCAAAATTTTCCGGAAAATTTTCATCACTGGATACCGCACATGCTTAGTGAAAGAAAAGAAAATGATCGTTTGACAATTTGTGCTTCTTTGTTGTCTAGTCATTGAGTTTCCATTGCACAACATCAATCGTTCCTGTTACACATTGTTACTGGTGATGAAAAATGGCATCTATATGTTAAATTTGTAAATGAATTTTATTGAATTTAACTGAATTTTAACTGAATTTTATAAATAAAACACTAAACAAATGAACTTAACAAACCTATATTTAAAACGCTTCGGAATTATGCATCAACCTAATATTTCTGATATACAGGTGTGGGACAAAAAATCTAAAACTTTTGCAAAAGTGTGAAAATCATACCTAGTATGGCGTGGGGCCTCCTTTTGCGTCCAAAACAGTTTGGATTCGACGCGGAATGGACGTATACAGCTCCTGAATCGTGGTGTGTGGAATTTTATACCATTGTTCCTCCAAAACATGCTCCAGTTCAAGCTGGTGGAGGGTACTGGAAGCTGGTGGAGGGTAATGAGACCAAACACGCCTTTCTAACTCAGATCACAATGGCTCAATGATGTTCAGATCTGCTGATTGTGGGACACAGGGGGAGGTGTGATAGCTCCTGGTCATGCTCCTCAAACCATTATTTCGCCATTTTTGCAGCGTGGCAGGGTGCCAAATCATTTTGGTAGATGCGATCATCATCAAGGAACAATATTTGCGCCATGGGTAGAACCTGGTCCCCCAAAATGGACTCATACGCCTTAGCGTTCATCATTCCATGCAGGGCTGGGACCTGCAGAAAACCATGATATCACTGCCCATACTGTAACAGAACTACGGCTTTACAGTTGGGAGCAGACAGTCTGAATCATAGGCCTGTGACTGTGTTCTCCATACGTAAACACGACCGGTTGTTGGAAACAAGGTGAAGGTCGATTCATCGGACCACATTACGTGCTTCCACTTCGCATTTACTGCTGTGACCAGGGATTTGGCGATAGCTGCCCTATCATGAATTTTCATTTTATGAAGTTCCCGTCGCATTGTTTTCAATGAAATCGGGTTCTGTAGGCCGGAATTGAGATCAGACGTAATTTTCATTCCAGTGGTCCTCTTTTTAGCTGCTATAATCCATTTTAATGCCCTGCGGTCCCTATCTAACAGGATTGTCTTTCCACCACTGTTGTGCTTTGCAGACGTCGTTTGCCCATGAATTGTGTATGCCCTCGTGACATTGGACACAGTGTCTTTCGATACGCCCACAATGTTCGCCACTTTTGATACTGAAGCTCCAACCAGACGGGCACCAATGATCATGCCTCTTTGGAAGTCTGTCGCCCATTTTACCGCACCACTTTCACGCTACGACACTCACAGGTGAACTGATTACAGCTGACGGAAGAGGAAGGTACACAGACACATTGAAAACAGAAAACGATCGGCAACCGCAACACGTGTTGTACGGTGGAGGGCCAAACTTACCTGTCCTGTATGAAGTGTTTTTAGATTTTTTGTCTACCCCTATATATATATATATATATATATATATATATATATATATATATATATATATATATATATATATATATAATTAATAAATTTACATCTCACAAGTGTCCTACCTAAATTCTGGGAAGCGTTCTGACTCCAGGGCACAGACCATGATGAACTTGATGTACATCCTATTAAACGTTATCTAAAATGGTTTCAACTTGGACAAAGTAGCTTCTAAATTATATCTACCAAATTTAATTTCAAAATTTAAGAAGTATCTTAGATCTGATTACCATTAATTTTTTATACTCTCATATTCTTATATATTCACATATTATATCATCGAAGACGTATAAAATCAAGAAATGTACCTCTGAAATTTATATCGATCGAACGTGGTGTATATGAAAAATCCAAACCTTAATGAACTCTATGTACCACCCATAGAATAAGTCATAAAACAATATTTAAGATGTTTTTAACAACAACAACAAAAGAAAACAAAAAAAGTCATATCGACTAAATGTGGTTCCTAGCTGTTTGAAAGGGCACCAGGACCATACTGATGATGAACTTGATGAACCTCTCATAGGTTATAATGAAACACATCTAAGATTGCTTCAACCAAGTAAATTACTGAGTAAACTCATATATATCAAACTTTAATTCTAATTGTTTTTTTGGGGGGGAGGGATACTCCCAAAATTCCTACTATCTAATTTCCTGTGAGATAGATAATATCTAGTTTCCAAATACAAGTGAGCGTATGCATCCACATTGCTGAAGGTATTTACCATAAAGTTAATTGTTGTTAAACAATGGTAAAATGCATTGTGTAAGTATTGCTGACGATTTTTTACTTCCACCATCAATTGCGTTCTTACTATTTTCCCGACAGTAATTCCAGTATCCAGGTTGTATGTTATTGGCATTTAAATATTTAAGCATCCTATGAGGATTTAGACATTAACACAATAAAAGTACCATGAATGACATTTTTATTACACTTGATAAAGCGTAACTTGTACGTCTGGTAACGTATATCAAAATATAGAAAAGATATGTCTTAACATGGTCCTTGGTAGTAAATCCTAAAAGTTAACTCAGCAGAGGATTCGAACGTTATATTTTACAAATATGGTTCCTAACTTTTGAGAAAGGTACCTTGAAACAGTTGACACCTATTTTTGAAATACGCTCAGGAATTTAACTTTTAAGTTACGCCAAATTATAATTTTTATCCAGTTAATCCTCAAATGTTGTAGCTGCTTAATTTAATTCCTAAAAATTACCTTGGATCAGGGGAATACATTACAAATACATTCAATCGAGTTTGTACGCCACAACCTGGTAATACCATTTAATTCTAGACCCTGGTTGTTATCCTTGATTTCCTTATAGCGTATTCCAGGACAAAGTTGAATAATAATGGTGACAACGCATCTCCTTGTTTCAGGCCATTCTCGACGCGACGGCTCGTGGACAAAAATTTTCCTACGCGGACTTTACTTTGGGATTTATTTACACAAATCTTAATTAACCTAATTAGCTTTTTCGCTATTCCAAATTCTGAAAGAATGTTGTACAATGTTTCTCTACTAACCGAGTCGTAAGGCTTTCTAAACTCAATAAATAGTTGATGTACCGGGGATTGTATTCCCATTTATTTCCGAGTATTTGTCTATAGTACATAGTTGATATATTTGGTCTATAGTTCATCGATTTCTTCTAAATCCGCACTCATAATCTCCAATAATTTCATCTGCCTGTGGGGGTCAATCTTGCTAATAGGATGTTTGAAAGGATTTTATAGGATGTTGACAGTAGAGAAATGCCTCGATAATTATTACAGTCACTTTTGTTGGCATTCTTGTGAATTGCAACAATGAGTGATTCTTTTAAACTTGTGGCAATTCCTCCTTGTTCCATATAAGAAGGAGAATACAACCGCAATCTTTATTTGTAAGTGGAACTAAATATATCATCTCAATCTAGAGACTTTTCTTTCACTTTTCCACATAGTCTCCGTTTTTTGCGTACATTTTCCCCATCGTTCTGCAAAGTTTGAAAATACCCTTACGATAGAATTTAGTTCTAACTGCTGGCAAACACTGATGCACTGGTTACCGAATATCCTCCAGTGTCTCGTAGCGATGACCTCGCGTTTGTTCTTTTACAAAACCGAAGAGATGTTAGTCGGAGGTTGCCATGTCGAGGCCGTAGGGAGGATGTGGAAGTGTTTCCCATCCAAATCTCCTAATCTGATCATTCCATCCTTAAAATGTCTCACCCACCTCCTAACACTGCTGGCACCAATGCACACATCTCCATAGGCACACTGCAGTCTCCGACGAATTTTAGAAGCAGATTGCTCCTCTTTCACAAGGAATTCAATCACAGCACGCTGTCGAAACGAAACATCGCTGTCCACCATTTTGGAAATCCTGCCTATAGTCTCGTGCTAGCAACAAACAGCGTCAACGTCTGGAAAGAAAGAAAGGTCTGTAGATTGAGACGATATACTTGGTTTCACTAACAACTAAAGATTACGTGTATACGGAGGTGATTCCTGACACCAGGATAAGACAAAAAAGCATAGACCAACTTGGGTGCACAAATGCTTCGTTTTGGAGTTACAGGCAGCTGAAATCATGAGAAATTGAACTTTAAAGATATATAGCTCCAAAACTATGGGAGCTACCGTAGTCGAGTCAAAACCACTTAGAAACTAGTATCTGCTCTATCAAAATATCCATGTTTCAGAATCTTTCGATACTTCCGCAACAATTTTTATAGAGGTAGTTGGAGAGTACTTCAAGTTATATGCCCGTAGCCACACTCCCTCTATAAAAACTGTTGCGGAAGTACTGAAGGATCTTGCAGTGCTTGGTCTATACTTTTCGTCTTATGTTGGTGTCAGAAATAACCTCCCAAACGTTGTCGGTGTTGTTTTGAGACACCCTATATATATATATATATATATATATATATATATATATATATATATATATATATATATATATATATATATATATATATATATATACAGGGTGTCCCATAAGTGGGTTTACATAGGCGATCAAGGTAAATATTGAAGTTACGAAAAACTGATAAGAGCAATATTGTTGGAAAGTATGTGTTTTTAATCTAAAATGTTGAAATTTTTGGATTTGGACCAACCGTTTAGGCTCTACTATAGTATAGCGTCCAATGGTAAAAAAATTGCAACGTTGCCACGTCTTTGTTGGATAACAATGAAGGTAAATGCATGTGGTTAGAAGTATCCTGGATCAAGGAGAATAGAAAGGACGGCCACAGTGAAGGATATAAAGAAGGATCACACCCAACATTAACCCGAGCCAGTAGCGTCATCATCAAAAGGGGAAGGGGCAGGTACGAAAAAGGAATTGCATTTATTCACGGCAAACTGGTCTTGACTGCTCAGTGATGTCGAAGACATGAGACAAGAGAACAATTGAATAAAATTAGAAAGGGCCTAAGTGCCAAAACTCAAAAACTAGACAAAAGTTGATAAACATGAGTTATCACAATACAAGTTAAACGGGTACTCCAACTATGTGAGTACTTTAAAACAGAAGCAACAACTTTTAAGCTATAAACTCCTCACAAACGTACTCTGCTTTATACTGAAACAACTTTGAACAATACAATTCAATTCTACTTATTGCGGCACTTAGATCCTGCCTCATTGTTAAATTGTTGTCTCGTCTAGAAACAGAAACGTCACTATCGTCACGTTTCCAGACGAGTTCAAACGAGACAGATTAATTATCTCGTACCCAGCCGCGGGTGTAAGGGTATCGTGCCTGTCTGCCACAAGACATTTGGGTAGACCAAACGTAGGCACGACCTTCTTCTGCAGGACAGTCTGACAGGTTTTTCCTGGATTCCCTCAGTGCCCCCGGGAGCAACCCGGGATGGTCCCTTCTTTCAGATCAAGACCGCTTTCTTCTCTAGACCTAGACTCACCTAAAAGGCCAATCTGACCCTGGAGCATAGGCCCAATCTCTCCTTGTAGTCTTATTATTCATTTTCTTGAAGAAATAAATAATAAATGTTCTCGGCTTGTGAGCATCATTATTCATTTGCTGGTGTCGTCTCGTCTGATAAACTTGTTGCTTGATGTCATTTCGTTGAATGTCGTGTCGAAATTCTAGTGCCGCGTATGAGTTTTCGAAATGAGACAAGATACGAGAATTTTCTGGTCTTATGAGCAATACATCTTATGTCATTGCAAAGGAATTAAAAAATACAGAAACCAGCTATTTGCTGTACCACCTCAGCATTCGTCAGATGAGAGACAATGGTATACCATCCTTGTTCCTTGACAAATTAATGATATGAGGAGAAAGGACTTGGACACTGACACAAGGCATACCAAACCTAATCTAACTCACTTAGTTCAAGTCACCTACCTGTTGGAAGATCCTGAAACAGGTAAAACAATGCTTTAACTGTGCTCAGCGTAGATGTTCGAAGTGGTGTCCACCTTGTGCACAAATTGCCATACTATATCGCAAACTGACCCTAGCCTGTTGCAGACTATCAGTGGTAATAGCAGCGCAGGTTTTGGGAATATTGTGTTGTAGAGCAGCAATTGCACGCGTGCTATCCCTGTAATCAACGGATTTTAAGTATCCCCACAGATAATATCATGTAGTGATAAATCAGCCACTCCACCAGACCTCGACGCTCGTCCCGATGTCCACGAACTGCTGCATCCAACCATTGTCGAACATTGACACTGAAGCGTGGTGGCACACCATCATGTTTGCAGTAGAAGTGCTGGCAGTATGTGAGAGGCAAGTTGTCCAAATAAGATTCCAGTATTGCTTCTAACAGGTTTTGATAGGTTTCACTTGTTAATCTTCCCTCTAGAAACACAGGACCTACCAGAACATAACCGTGAATTGTACACCACACATTTATACGAGGGTCAACTTGATTCTGGGAAACTTCATCAACGTGGGGTTTGCTGTCTGTCTAATACACGTATTTACAGTAAGTCTGTGAACAGTTCCATTAAAGTAAAGTGTGGCCTCGTGAAAACATAGTGTTAGTCGCAAGGTTGGATTGTTTATGTTGTGTGCGTATAAACCATTCACAGAATTCACGTCGTCGCGTCGGTCGGTATCTTCATGAAACTCCTGCACGAAATGTACCTTAAAGGAATGAAAATTGCTTGCGTAGAATTGTTTGGACAGACATTCGGCTGGTATTACTCTCTTGGTCCCCTTTCGTAGCAAAAGCCTTCGACTGCACATAACTTTAGCCAGAATGTGAATGAGTGTGCCATCGTCGGTTACGGGTTGCGGTTAACTTGCCAATCATTGCATGTGATGACAATGGGAGCTCTGGATGGCGATGATGAAATTGTTCTGCAGCCGCACGTATACCCAAACCAGATGCATGAAGGGCCATTTCCGCTTTGTTTGCCGGTGAATACATAGTCATCATTTTTCATACACACGGGGACGTACGGACGCCATTTAAACACACCACCTGAATTCAACACCCAATTCAACACACAACAGCACAAAAAGAACTAAACGGGAAGTGAAAGATGAGTGGCTTGTGCTTGATTACGTGAGGCACTGTTACTAGGGCAAAACAGGCATATCATGGCAGTATGCTCATTCAAGAAAATCGCTCAGCGGCGCTTTCTGCAATATTTGAAGGTTTTCTCCCCTTCTGCTTCTGCCTACTTTCAACGGAATTTCCCATCAAATAACGCACATTCGAACACTTATTGTGTCCCAATTCAGGCATTTCCTTTATTTATTTTTTTCCACTTCGGCTATTTCCCAGTTCCTATACATTTCGCCGTAGCTCAGTCGGTAACGCGTCTCACTACGACTCAGGTTATTTAGGTGGTCATGGTTCAAACCTCGGCCAGGACATTAGTTCGTTTTTAAACGCTCTCGTGTCTGGCAACACTGGGATTAATTCAGCCTCCTATTACTTGCGTAAGTGTTTTTTTTTTAAACAGTACCCTTTTATGTTCTTTCATTTATTTAACAAGTAGATGACGAGCACTTTTACCCATTGCATGACTTGCATTCTCTTGATGTCATTCATTTGTCATAGGAAGAAGGTCGGTATGCAATTGTAGCTCATCAGACGAATGCTGGGATGGTACAGCAAATAGTTGGCTTCTACATTTTTAAATCCATTTACAATGACGTAAGGCAAAAATCTGTATACACCTCTATAAAACTCGAACGGTGTGAGGAATCAATGTCGTTTGGTTTACGGTGTCTGTAGGTGGGAGCACAACTTATGGGAGCATGGGAGCAAAACGTCCATCTTGAAATCCGCCATCTTAGATTTGGGTTACGTTTGGGGAAGAGGGTCATGTCGCATATCATGTTATAGTACCTTTTGTGAGGAATATACCTGTGTAATTCTTTTTGCGATATTTCTATTTGTATAGGAGTTATGACCTGTTAAAGTTTAAAATTGCAAGGAGGTTATCAATTTTTTTAATCGTTGCGTGTGATCCACAATGCCACTTACACAAGAGGAACGATTGCTGCTGACTTCAATGCCCGGCATCCAGTGAGAAATAACATTTCCAATATGACAGTTTCCAAGTTATTGGACAAATTTCGTGCAACAGGTTCGGTGGCAGACAAGCCACGCAGTGGACGTCTAAGAACAGCCACCGACGAGGAGACTGCAACTGCAATTGTGGCATCGGTTGTGAAAAATCCACATCACAGTACACGCCGGTTATCAGCAATATCCGGTGTCAGTCAGCGTTCATTGCTACTTGTGTTGCACACTTATCAATGGCACCCGTACAAGTTACAGTTGCAACATCGTCTCTCGGAGGATGACCCTGATTGGCGGATCCTATAGAATGGCACCACGGTCCCCTTGATCTCAAATCTCTTGAATTTTATCTGTTGGGTCATTTGAAATCAGGTGTGTATGAGGTGAAAATCAACAATGTAGCCCATTTCTGCCGGCATATTCAGCAGGCGTGTGCCTCTGTTGACTAACAGACCCTGCGACGTGTGCAGTAGGACTGTCAAAAAAGACTTCGATTGTGTATCCAGTGCAATGGAGGTCATATTGAGCATATGCTGCAATGCTGACTCTGACAAGTGTCCCAAATTTTAACAGGTCGTAACTCCTACACAAATAACGATATCGCAAAATGAAAATGCACAGGTGTATTCCCCAGAAAAAGGTAGTGCAAAATGATATGCTACATGACCCCTTCCCATTTGAAAAACGCAATTTAAATCCAAGATGGCGGATTTCAGGATGACCGCCGCAGTAGGCGTTACTCCATTAAGTTGCGCCCCCACTTATAGACACCCTATACCAAATGCCATTATGATTCCTCACACCATTCGGCTTTTATATGCGGGCATCCAGACTTTTCCCTCACCATGTAGTATTGTTCATGAGACCAGAACATTCTCGTGTCTCGTCTCGTTTTGAAAACTCATACACAACACTAGACAATCATTCAACGAAACAAGATGAGGAAACAACTTCACGAGCCGAGATCAGTGTTCGTAGTTGAGGGAAATTTCTCTGACCTAGGGAAATTTCGTAGGTAAATTTAGCAAAAAGGAAATATTTCCATATAACATGAAAATTCAGGGAAATTCTCGCGCTGAGTGGTTGACCAATATAAATACTTAATTTTTGCTTTGTTCTTCGGAAATGAATCAATACAATAGCGATTGATTGTGTGTGAGTGTATGTGTTCAAAGTGGCATAATTTGCACGCATTGTTGCTTGGTGTATTTGTTTTTTTTTTTTTTTTTTTTTTTGTGAAAAAAGTAAAGGTAAAGGAAAACGCAATGAATACTTACAATAAATGTGCTTGAAACTTCCTTTAATACAGCTAAATTAATCTTATCACATAACTTCTGTCATAGGAATTGGAACTCAACAAACTATGGAAAATTTGATAAGAAAAGGGACAATTTGTGTTAGTCGAGAGAAATTTTCTTAGGGAAAAATACGAAGACTGGCCGAGACGAGACCTGCATATGGATAATGATGCTCACCAACCGAAAATCTTTATTTATTGTTTGTTCGATTAAATGACACAAGAAGAGATCGGGTCTCTACTCCAAGATCACATCGACCCTTTAGGTGAATCTAGGACTGAAGAAGGAAGCGGCCCCGGCCTGAGAGAAGGGGCCATACCGGGTTATGCCCAAGGTCACTGAGGAAATCCAGGAAAAACCTTAGTCAATATGGCCCGTCTGAGCAGGTTTCGTGCCAAGTTCGACCTACACAAATGCCGTGTGGCAGGCAAGCACGCAATCCCCCTGCGGCTGGGTACGAGATAATTAATCTGTCTCGTTTGAACTCGTCTGGAAACGTGACGATAGTGACGTTTCTGATTCTAGACGAAGCAATAATTAAATAATGAGAGAGGATCTAAGTGCCGCTTTAAGTAGAATTGAACTGTATCGTTCAAAGTTGTTTTAGTACCAAGCAGAATATGTTTATAAGGAGTTTATAAGGAGCTTAAAAGTTGTTGTTTGTTTTAAGGTACTCATATGGTCGCAGTACCAGTTTAACTTGTATTGTGATAACTCATGTTTATCGACTTTGGTCTAGTTTTTGAGTTTTGGCACTTAGGCACTTTCTAATTTATTCAATTGCCCTCTTATCCCGTCTCGTTGACATCACTGAGCAATTAATACCACTTTGCCAAGAATAAATCCAATTCAATTTCTTTTTCGTACATGCCTCCTCCCTTTCTGATGGTGACGCCACTGGCTTGGATTAATGTTGGGTGTGATCCTTCTTTATATCCTTCATTGTGGCCGTCCTTTCTATTCTCCTTGGTCCAGGATACTTCTAACCACATGCATTTACCTTCATTGTTGTCCAACAAAGACGTGGCAACGTTGCAATTTTCTTTAGCATTGGGCGCTATACCAGTGTAGAGCCCAAACGGTTGGTCCAATTCCGAAAATACCCACATTTTTGATTGAAAAGACATAGTTTCCATAAACGTTGCTCTCTTATCATTTTTTTGTATCCTCAATATTTACCGAGATCGCCTATGTAAACGCACTTATGGGACACCCTATATATATATATATATATATATATATATATATATATATATATATATATATATATATATATATATATATATATATATATATACATAAAAGTAACCAAGAAAGTTCTGTGGAGATGGGGGAGTGTGTTTTTTTGAGATATGTTTCAATTGAACGTGAGTTGAATGCGAATGGGGATAAGACGAAGGCCAGTTGTTGGTATGGGTATATCCAACATACTACCTGGTTGTACCAGTTCAGTTACACCATGGACTTGCGTAAGGACAGAGTGAACATGGGACCTCCACAGAGCGTCATAAGGACGTGTATGCTGTACGAGTCCAAACTGGGGTCAAACAGGGCGGAAGAATACGCCAGGCATTTGGTGAGGGTATTGTGACTACGCGAGCAGTGCAGCGGTGGTTTAACATGTTTAAAGACGGTGACGAATTGAGACGAACAGTGACCAGACATATGAGGAACTGGGACTACAATTCAGTCCGAGTGGAGAAATCATTCGACAACTCCTCCATCAACTTGGGAAACTCTACAAGTTGGGTCGATTGGCCCCACATGATTTCACTCCGGGTCAGAAGGCACCGCGAGCAGACACCTGCGTTTCTTTGCTGTATCGTCTGAGGATGGAGCCATTTCTGGACAGGGTGTTGACACGTGATGAGAAGTGGGTCCTGTACGAAGCTTCACGGCGCCGTCATCATTGCTTAGCATCTCATGAATCGGTTTCAAAACAGCCGAAACCAGCACTGCACCAGAAGAAGGCCCTTCTGTGTTTTGGTGGACTGCTCGCGGCATCGTACATCGGGAACTGCTACCAGCTGGTCAGAGCATGAATGCAACTGTGTGCTGCCAGCAGTTGACCCGTGTTCGAGAAAAACTCAAAACTCTGGACCCAGGACTTCTGAGTCGCTAAGTTCTTCTGTTACAGGACAACGCTAAGTCCCATGTAATTAGGATGACGTGGGACACCATTCTACGCCTTGATGCAGAACACTATGGATCCGCCATACTGTCCAGACATTACAACGTCCGATTATTACCTGTTCCACGCATTGAACAATCACCTTTGAGGACGTCAGTTCAAATCCCTAGTAAAGGTGCAAAAGACATTTGATAATTTCTCGCTTCACGACCCATCGAGTTCTACCGCGATGAATTCCATGGTCTTGCAGAACGCAGGCAGAAGGTCGTCGATGCTGATGGAGATTATTTTTTATCAATAAGGTACATCTTAGGTAACATAAAACGCATGAAGAGCAGAATCGATGTTTCAAGGTGGTGAGTGAAAAGCGACAGAACTTTCTTGGCTACCTTTATATTTATTGCAGTTTTTAAATGGACTTTGGTTCCTGGATTATCATAGTATTACTAATACTATTCAATCATTAATGGCAGAATATGACATATTGCACCTGTTTTCATTTTACTGTGTTTTTGAGTTTTGCATCATATTTTAGAGATATCCATAAAATTGATTATAATTCTTATATAAATGTGTTGATATAAAACGCATGAAGAGCAGAATTGTAAATAAAAATAACAATACAGACCTCGCTGCAAGACATTGTAAACCAAGGGCCATAGGGATGATAACTTTGCCCCCTCGGAATTTTTATCACTGTGTTAGAAATGTTCCTTAGGGTCCTTAGAATCAAAAAATAAACATGTGTGTTGTTGATCAAGATATAAGTGCAACACTCGATCGTGGGTCCCCTAGTCATTTGACACCTGATTTACACACATCGATGGGATCTTTTTAAATGACCGTACATGAGACCATTAGTGCAACACTGGAACAAGTTATACCTTGATAGATTTGTAAGAGTGTAGACGTCCAGTTTACGTAATGAACGGGACATTTCTGTGTACAATGGGAAACTAATTTTGGGATATTTAAGAAAATTTCCCTTAAAAAGTCCCTTCTCGCGATTCTTTTAGTTATTACGTAGCAACACTGTAAACTAGTTAAATTATAAAATGTATTTTTGTGTTCTTTTTTACGTTCAATTTAAACTGAAAATTTCGTCTTGATTCATCAAATAGCAGCAGAGGAAATATGTATTTTATAGTCTTCACAGGCAGTGGCAGCGATTGGACGTTAAAAGTGGGGGGCAAGATATAATCTGAATATGTGTATATCAATGTTAGTGTTCTGGTTGTTTCTAACACTTTGTTTGATGATAGGTTGTATAACTAATAGGATACTGTCTTTTTCGGTTAAAATACCGTATATCGTGTTTCATATTTAATTAAGTAAATTGACAAGAGCAACGCACATAGGAACTAACCCTTGATTCCTTGCTCATGAACATCTTAAAATTCTGTCTGGAAAATTGTGTGATCAGATTATTTAACATATTTGTAAAACAAATAAATAGAAAGGATATTATTAATCATACTAATGAGTAATGAGGCTTGTTTTGTAGAAGTTACGGTATATTGAAACTGGGGATTAATGAACAGCTTACATTGTTAATTCCAAACTTGCCATTAAATGTATTCTATGTTATTACTCTTAGAAAATGAAAGACAGTAAATACTACAAGCACATGCTACGACGCAATTGTAATATTAATTCCTTTGAATTGCAATTAAAACGCAATTCCTGTAGCTGTCTTAACTCCACGGGAAGACAAATAACCAATACACATTTACGCAACGACAAATATTATATGGTACCATTTTTTTTCCTATGAACCAGTAATATATGCAAAAACTTTACATTTCCAATACATTAACCGTTTTAAATTATGGCTTTTTAAGGGTAAATTATTGAATTTCAGTCAATCACCTACAGCATCATCCCTATTTATCCTAGGATCATGGTTAGTACCTCGTTCTCTTCAGAATAGAACAACCTTTCAAACGGTTCTATTTTACATTTTCCTATCATGTCCCTATCCTATCATGTTCTATTTACATTTTCCTATCAATTAAATTAAATTATTAAATGATTATTAAATATTGCTATATTAAATAAATTTTGGGTTTAATAAACAATTTAATAATTTCATTTAATTAAGATATACAAAATATACATTTAAAAAGTGTAAAAAGGTTGATGATGGCATAAGCCTCACAGCATCTCCACCATGATAACCTGCTCAATTTGTGTTTTGAAATGGGGATGTGATTGTTTGAATTGAGCAGATTACCTTCCACTCACCATCTAGAATGAGTGGGTAAGTTATTGTTTTTTATGTGAGAGGTTATTGCATAAAGTATATTTTTTACGGGGATTAAATTGAAATGATAATTTATAAATTTAATGAATAACTAATAATTATATTTTTATTTGAAAGTGTGTTGTTTGTGTAAATGTTGTGGATAAAATTGGATATTTAGAAATTTTGCCAGAAGAGTAATGCATATTAAGCATTGAGTATTTGAACTTTGAATTTGAAGTTATACATACCTTGATTGATGTTTTTGGTTGATGATTTTTGATGATGCTTTTTTGGGTTCATTATTAGATGTTGATATTGCTAAGTTGATATTGTAGCTGACAGGCGTTTTTTTGGTTAATAAATGGTTTATATTGGAGATGGTGTTTTAATTTAATGTTTTGGTATAACTAACGTTAAATGTTAGTTGATTGAAGATAGTTGCATTGAGACTGAAGACTGGAGTTTTAATGTAGTGATTGACATTGTGCTTTTAAATTACATTTAAAATTTAGCAGTGTTTAATAGGGTGGAGTGAAATAGTGGTCAAAAAATTTTTTTGGAATTATTTTTTCTAATAGGGCGGAAAAGTTGCCTTACCATTAGAGTATTGTATCACAAAAATATTAGTCTCGTTAATTAACTCCTTTGGGTGCCACACGGGACTTGAAATTTGGCTGAAATACAATATTTTTATCCGTATTGGTAAAAGGGACAAAATTATTTTTTTCTGTATTATTTTTTCTAATAGAGAGAAGAAGTTGCCTTACCATTAGAGTACTGTGCCACAGAAATATTAGTCTCCTGAGTCATTTCTTTTGGGTGCTATACGGACTTGAAATTTGGCTGAAATATGTATTTTTAACAATATTGTGAAATGAGGCAATTTTTTTTTCGGTTTGGAAAAGTTGTTATACAACAATATTGGATCACAGAAACCTCACTCCTCTGAGTCAGTTCTTTTTAGTGTTATAGATATAGAGGGCTCGAAAAGTTAGTTGTAACGTACTTATATTTTTTACATTATACTTGAATGGAAAAAATGAAACTAAGTATCTTACATATATGCTATATTCGAATACAACATCTTTATAATTATTACAAATATTACATAAGTTTCATAACATCAACTTTTTTGTTTCTTATCTTAGTTTGAAAATCAGTTGGAAAATCTTTATAAACATATGTGAACAAACATAGAAAAGAACACTACCTTGTACGTAAAATTGGACTGGATTTATGTGTAGTCTGTAGTATCCTACGTATATACTCTACTACAGGCATCATTGATAAATACTGTATATTAATAATATTAGAGAAGTTAGTGAGGCGATTTTTCATTCTTGTCTGTTTGAATATAAGCTAAGAAAGCTTTATAATATGATGTGTGAAAAAAAGATGACAAAAATACACCACTCAGTACAAACGTAAGATTTAGGTTTTTGTGTGTAGTGTATGTTACAATAGACATCTTCACACAAATTTTAGATTAATTGCAAATATAAGAAAAGTCATGTAATGACATGAACATTTCTGATCTAAGTTTGAAAATAACCTAGGAAATATTAATATACAAATAATATGTGAAAACATGACAAAATACATTACTTTCTATTCTTGAAAATGAGCTAGAAAACTTCAAAACTTCATATCAAAATAATATGTGGAGATACATGTCAACATACATTACACTGTAGAAAACTCTGACTTTGTGTTGAAGACAGGCGTACGTCTTCGGGACTCGAGTGTTGC
Organism: Thermobia domestica; assembly: GCF_964235325.1. Lineage (NCBI taxonomy): Eukaryota > Metazoa > Arthropoda > Insecta > Zygentoma > Lepismatidae > Thermobia > Thermobia domestica. Next base: position 159,483,023 of record NC_137464.1, read on the forward strand.
TCTTATGTATGCATCTCGTGCACTTACACCACAAACACAATATGATGCTTCTGTCACCAATTTTACACATCGTTCTACAGCTTGGCTAAGGCATGGAATATTCGGAATTTCAATATTTGTGGTATCATCTTGAATGACTCTATGAATAGTCGCAGCAGTGAGATCCATAATAAGTGTGTGTGTGTGTGTGGGGGGGGGTAAGTTATACCAAAATATGACCAGTTTACGAGTTCTGTGTAGTCTTCAGCTTCAAAATTGACTAATGGAATGTAATTTTTGATTCCGGGCATTTGCGAGGTTTTTGCCTTAAGGACTCGTCGAAACCCCAGTTCTCTGATATGTTTCTTCTTAGGGCCTATCTGTCATCATAGAGAGGAGAATGTTTTTAGGATATGCAAAGTATCCATTTCTTTGAAGTACAGTATCAATGACAGCCTTGTACTTTTCAGGAAAGAAGCGCGATAACTAGATTATTTTGAAGAAATGTCTTGATCCATCTGCCATCTGTGCTAAAACATTTCTGTTTTATGCTGAACCAAACTGGCGCATACACTTTTACAACATACAGAGAGCACTTTTAATTCTTCTGAAGGGTTTGGTGTAGCTACATACAATCGCATAATTCTGTTTGCTGTAGGAACCCACCTGACGTGCGAAATGTTTCCTGGATAGCGTTTTGCCAAAGAATCAGGAAAATGTCCATTCGAAACAGCCCTACAAATCTCATACAAATATTTTTGATCCGCACTGAGATCATTATAATTCTCGAAAGCTGAAAGATGGCTCTCAATTACATCTTATTCCACAACTGGTTGGTTTTCACAATTTAATAGTGATCTTCCAACCTGTCCAGAAAATGCATGAGGACCTGTTGTCTTACCATCAATTGATTCTAGCAAATGTCTTAAAGGGAGCTCATTTACGTGCAGCAGATAAACCAACCATTGCAAAAGTCTCTGAACAGACTCTTCTGAACGTCGTATTATTCCACCCTTTCTGCCAGTGTTTCTAGCAGTCCTTGTATTTCTAGCACGAAAATTTGAAATATTTTCACTCTACGTATTGTAAAATGCTTTGGCAGAATAAAAACACACACTCTCCATTTCAATTCTTTTTAATTCAAGTTTCTAAGACAATTATTTGGCAGGATATCAACCATTCCTCTAGTCTCCTTGCTCGCCAACCAAAAAGTTGGAAAAGTTTGCGGAAGGAAAGGGTTAACAGTGCTGGTGGCACCCAAAGATAATAGATTTCAACGAAAATAAATATTGATTTTTAAAATACTTACTAAGGAGCAATAATCCCGCACTATTAGAATACTGATGTGCAAACTTCAATTATTCACTCCACCCTAGTGTTTAACTTTTTTTTAATGACTTGGTACTATTTTATGAATAGACTTAGTACTACTACCATTTAAAGGCTCCGCACTTCTCTCTCTCAAGACCTTCTGTTTCCTGGTTTTGTTTTAGAATTTACTTTAGGAATTTGGTGGCGTCGTTTGACGTTAGGCACGACAACAAGCAGGTTATCAATATAGTATGGAGTTCTTGCATACTATTCATTGTTGGCGGAAAAAAATCTTTTACTTTTTTTCTTTTCTCCACATCAAAGGATTACACCGAAAGTTTACAGAAATGAAAATAAGCTTTTCATTGTTGCATTGTTATGTTCTCAATGATTTCGCATTGTAAATATTGGTTTTAAAAAATATTAACACAGTATGTTAAACTTTCAGTTAAAGAGAATTTTCCAAGAATTGTGCTATATATTTTAAATTATGCTTTATGCTTTATTTTCTAAAATTATGCTTTTAAAACTAGTTTTTTCTGGACCCTTAGACAATCACAATCATGTTCAAGGTACCAATCATATGTGTAAATTGCTGTTATGCTTTATATGCTTTTTATGCTTTTGGGTTGCTCTATTAATTGTGTTTGGGAGGATTTTGAGTTCTCACTTTAATGTTTGCAGATCACTCCATAATGCTGGGTTATAAGCTGGACAATGTTGTAATTTAAAAAAGTTTTTACTTTTTGGATGTAGAGTGGTGATTGATCTGATGATTTTGCAACATGATACAAAGCGGTTTTCCATATCAGAGATTGTCTATCAATAGTAGGGAGAAAAATGTCTCTTGATAGATATATTATCTTTAGAAAATTCGTTTTCTGCATCCAATGAAGGAAAAGATTCATCCAAAATGAATTTGTGATATTTCGATGGCGGATGTCTAGTTTGTTTCCACAAGGAACCCCTATTCTATATAGGAACCCCTATATTGTATTTGTTCCCGGCTCTGGAATTCGAGACCATTTTCTTTGCACATCTCCAAACATTCTTGATAAATTTGTTCGAATATTGTTCATTGAGAGTCATATTTACCAGACCTCATCTTGGACAGCGTTTGAACTAGTGCATCTACAAGGATCAAACCTTCTGACATGTCTGCATCTACTTGAGATAAGGCGAAACTCAAAGTTATAGCATGGCACCAGTAATCTTAATTTTAGCAGCCCGAAAATATTCTATCGTGTACAGATCACACTAATTTTCCGGATGGAATGATGGATGTAAATAAATATTAGAAGTTCCAGATTTGTTTTAATATCGCATGATAATATAATGTGTTGAAAACAGATTTTATGACAAAAAAGGAATAAATGGATATGATAATTTGTGAAAAGAAAGTGATAGTGCTTAAGTGAATTATAACAAAAAGCCTTGAAAAGTAATGAAGAGGAACCTTAATATGTTTTTCCTTTGTTATAATAAATTGTCCTAAGGGGCAACGGTGATAGAAACTAATGAGACTTTATAATTGCAAAAAAATGATAAAGCACTTAATTTGAAATTAAAGATTGATAACACTTGGTAATATGATGGGGATTAAGGCTGGCAGAGGGGGAGAGTGAAAACGGAGGCAACAGAGACTTTTTTTTTTTTTTTTTTAGCCATGTGCAAAGTGATTAACCTTGGACTTCGGGTGAGAAGTTACCATATACTCATGTGAGTTTCAATTGCTACCACTTGTAAAAGTTAGCTAAGAAAGGCAGTTTGAGCATAGTTTTAGTTTCCTAGCGTAATTAGTTTTTGTGACAAGTAACTCGTATATGCAAATAGCATCGTTAATATCATCTTGTATGTTAGAATTGTCTTTGTGTAAATAAAATTGTAATTAAGCATTTCGAGGTAAAACAGGTTCTTTTACTTAACTTCTACAAAAAAAAGGTTAGAACTTACCTCTTATGCACAGATACGACAGCGTGGGATACTGTCGGTTAGTAAATAATATAATCTGAAGTCATCTACCATACGTAACTAAATATAATTGATTAATCATTTTTATTAATCAATAAATAGTTGTTTGGTAGATAAACTCATAATAATAATAATAATAATAATAATAATAATAATAATAATAATAATAATAATAATAATAATAATAATAATAATAATAATATCAAATTATTTAATGGATACTATGCATTTGTTCTATGTCGCTATAATCAATGGAAATCAATTATTTAGTGTACGAAGACTTTTTTCATCCAACACAAGTGTAATGTTTTACTGCAGTGCATGTTATTTTGTAAGTATGCATATCATATTTTAGTATGACTTTCAACATTGAAGCGAATGAGAATGCCGACTGATTTTCTATTTTTCTGGTTGTTTGTCAAAAACAAAGGAGATAACTAGATAATGGACAGAGGTTAAAATGAATGTCCAGGTGGCGAGGTCAATGCAAGCATCCCACAGATTTCCGTGAATTAGATCTTCCCGTACTACAAACTAAAACGAGTGGAGCTATTTTATTTGGAACGCAATGGTATTCTGCAGTTCGTAACTTTGTTGTCGAGAGATGTTTTGGAAGTAGTTTCACTTGTAGCCACTGGCAACTCACCGTTTGTCGACCTATAATAGCATCATCTGTGGGGGGGGGGGCACTAGGGGGGCCAAGAATTTGAGCAAGGGGGCCTGGCCCCCCTTGGCTCTCCCTTGGCTCCGCCACTGATGGTGTCCATGGCTCGATCCCAGCTTGTGCTAAGTGGGCTTTGTAGTGGAAAAACGCCGTGTAGTGGTTTTTCTCGGGGTTCTCCTGTTTCCTCCCACTTTCTTCATTCCACCATTTCATTCATTTCTCATGGTCACCATATCCGTTAACCTCGGTGCAGAATCGAGGGACCTTAAACTGAATATTTCATTTTATTTCACCAAGCCCAAGGACACCGATACAAGAACAAGATAAAGATTGGATATGCAAGACGAAGTGCATAGTAATCTTGCTCTTGGCCTTGTTTTGGTGATCACCAAGTAGCGATGAGCGTATTTTCTTGCTTTCCGTATAGTATGAAAGACCATAATCAAAATCACACTTGGTCTTCATTTGTACCGATGAGGCGAGCATTCTTGGCTCTTGTATAGCATGAAAGATAACCAAGACTACGAAATGCAGGACCAAGACTTGACTGCAAGACAAAGGATAAGATGCAGTATTAATGACCAAGACCCAGAGAGCGAATTGTTTGAATTTCATTTGTTGGGCTGAAAGTGGTGAAATAACATTAGTACTTTACAATTAATTATCGTACTGCATTTTTAAATTTTAAATTACAAAATTCATATTATGTATCTTCTTACTTGCAACTATATATACTGTAAAATACGTTTTAATTACAGAGGAAGAAAAATCAAAGTGGTACGGGTCTCGGAATCATAGGAACCTATTTTGGAATGAAAGTTGAAGGGTTGGAAAAAATCACAGTTGTTCTCTCGTTTCCTCAACCCTTATCATTGTAGTTAAAGGATTTCCTTTTGTCTCCGCCAAGATACTCTTGCTACTGCCTTCCGAGAACACCCCCTGCCGTCCGAGCAGGTGAGAACACTGACCTTGAAGATAAATTTCGTCACATAGAACTAAAGCAAGAAAAAAAATTCTTCCACGTCGGACATTGGTATCAGTTATAAAAAGAAATAACTAAATCTCAAAAGTGCCAAATATTCATTAAGATGCATATACAAATCCCCCGCTTGATATAGCTAGTGGTTAACGTGTAAGACTTCGGTACACGTGGTCCGGGTTTAATTCCCAATGTGAGACGGCCATTCCATCGTAACGGGTGTTACATTTGGATGAATAGAAATTGTTATAGAATTGTCCTTACTGGGTCAAGATATATCAAACTGGCTCGGAACATGACTGTTTGTCTGTGTATTATAGTAAACACTTAATTCGTTACATATACATGATACCACAACTCAGTGAGAGTGAAAAATGTGGCGTAACGGGCGTTACATTAATTGGACATGCACTTTCAGATGCATGTAAAGTTAAGCCAAACTCTGCGAAGGTCCAGCTCAAAATTTGTTTCCAATTATGTGTGCACTTGTCTGAAAGTATGATGTTATGAATGTTACAAACAGAAATTTCATAAGTGCAATGGCTTTTATTTTAAAAAAAATGTTTAATACCGTAACGGGTGTTACACAAATTGTAACGGGTGTTACATAGTGCAAATGAACTCAAACCAACTTCACTTTTAATGAACATATTATGTAAGGAACAAAATATTACAATGTTAATATATAAAAAAATACACATATAGTACAGTGTAGGAAATAAAAAGCAAATAATAAACATAAATCAGAAGAATGTAGGAAGTTTCAGTATTAAATATGTAGGTCTGTTGAATACTGATCATCAACAAAAGTCAATTCTTTTTATGTTTCAATAACATTAACTCTGGAACTAAATTGCTACACAACTTTACGTTATTCTTTAATTTTCATAATCGTATTTGGCAGTGTACCAATCACGTCATGAAAGTGAATTATACTGTGCCGTGCTGGGAAAATCAGCGCCCGGGGCGAAAGTATATAACGGCGTCCCCGTACATATTAGCGAGGTCCATAGACCACCCGCGAAACGACACTATGGTTGGGGCGAACCGTGGGAAAATTTTCAAAAATAAACCCTTCTTTCCTTGATTTCGAGGATATTTTATTACTTTTTTCTTCCATTTTACCGTATATATGTGCACATGAATTTTCCTAACATGAGTAACATTATAGGATCAATTTCTAAAACAAGAAGAGGATTTAAGTGCGTACTAATTTGTACTGATATGTGAAGTATTTTTTCTTTCTTTTTTCTTTTCTTTTCCTCCCGAATTTTTCGCCCCCCTTACTTCGACGCCTGGGGCCGTTGCCCCGAACCCCCCTTACGGCACGTCACTAGTATACTTTCTAAACTTCGGCGCAATTTGAATTCCTTTTCGCCACAAGATTTTAAGAGCATAACTGTAATCTCACCATTTTCGTTCGCAAGTCCTTGACAGATTCCAACTTCACGATAGTCTTTGTTACTTATTTCATCTTTCATTGCCAGCAAAATAACATTCGAACACAAACATCTTCTTTCTGCAAAGGGCTGATCACAACTTCATTCGGAATCTGTGTATGTATCCTTGTAGTGTAGGTTTTTTCTGGTTTCTTGATGAAAATCTGTCGCGCTGCAGCCTCTTACGATTTGCTAAACGAAGACTTTCAATAGCAGTGTATTGCGCTTCTGATAAAGAAGTATACTTCTAGTATGTTATGAGTACTCAATCGAAATACGGCGCTTTTATGATATTTAATCACTACCCTAAGTGTGCGATTAACAAGGGCATGAGAGGAAGTTCCCCATTCCACGATATTTGCTAGGTGTTATTTTCTCTGGAGTGCACTTCATCACCTCCAGTTCAATGTCCCTTAATTTGCATACTGTTCACCCTTACCATAATCCATGTATTCAGAAGAGGACCCTCTATAACTTTACTAACTTCAAATTCCCTCATTAGAGTCTTAGAGCTAGCCTAAGTGTACAAAATATCACTATCCAACCAAACTAACAATTCACGTGTAACACCCATTACATTGGCAATGTAACACCCGTTACGCAGTTTTTGCCTATTAAATTATAAATATAAGATATTCATTTTCCTGATGTATTGCCCATGTGCTCATTTTTACTTTTGCTTAAGATAGATTACTTCTGACTTTTAGTACAAGTTGTATATATAAAAAAATATATATCTTTTTTGTAACGGGCGTTACATAATTACATTGGTACCAAAAGTAGTCAAATAGTAGACTACTTAATATACTAACAGCTTTAAAACTCCTGAGCTTCAGTTCATAAGGTGTACGTGCTTGTCTATACCGCAGCGCAACTGAATCAAATGCTTATTATGTGTTGTTTAGGGGTGTCCAATATTGTTGGTAAATTCTTCCTTCGACTGGCTTCGTACAGCATGGAATTTCAATCGCTCAAAAAGACAAAAACTAAAACTTTTTAACAAGAAATCGATCTGCATAGTAAATTTTGAACCTTTCTGGTTATTTTTATATAAATAACGAGCAAAATATATTTAAAACAATTTTCTGTCCTTAGGCTCATATTAACGTGGAATGGCCGGAGAGCATTTTGGCGTTCACCCAGTGTCGTGACCATAGTGCTTTCAAACGGGTCGGGTCAAGTCGGGTCAGCTCGGGTCGGGTTGTCGGGTCAGGCTACTCGGGTCGGGTCAGTCGGGTTATTCGGGTCGGGTCAATCGGGTCAGCTTGGGTCGGGTTGTCGGGTCGGGTCAATCGGGTCAGCTCGGGTCGGGTTATCGGGTGAGGTCAATCAGATCGGATCACGGTTCGGGTCAGTCGGGTCGGGTCGGGTCGGTCTTCAACCCGACCCGACCCGACCCGTTGAGAGCACTACACCTGTTGGTGGTGATTAAGAACAGCTCGTAGTAGCAGTAAATCTGTTTCAATAACCAAAACACTTACTGACATACATGCACAGAGTGCGCCATTAATGAATTTATTTTTAGGTATATTTCTTCCTTGGACAATTTCAGCTCGATGATCTGGTACAAGTTGTGGTACCTCATTTCGGCTAGTATGAGATCCACTTAAATCTGTAACAATAGTGATTCATCTTCCTATCGAATAGGTGTTCCTTTAACGGCAAGTTCAGCTATTTTAGTGAAACCAGGGGCGGATCCAGGACCGACTTCTGGGGGGGGGACGGTGGATTGTTATAATGCTACTTTTAAGGACTCCAAACTCTGGGATGAATTTTATTTATATATATAAAACAATAACGTTTCCTCTTCTGGGGGGTGGGCAATCGCCCCGATCTCCCCTCCTGGATCCGCCCCTGAGTGAAACATGTCACTAAAGTTTCACATGAAACATCCTTTCCCTTTTTTCATGATCTCCATTTTATCTCTATTTCTGGCGAAATACACACTGCTTCTCGTTAAACAGGATGTCTGCTACACATTGTCGTATAGCAGTACGCTCCAAACATGGTGAATTATCCACTAAGAGTGTACAATTTTCCATCACACATGATTCAGCAGACTGACTTAGCAATCTTGGTAATTTTGTGAAACTTTGGTAGTCCAAGCGATAGACAGTGTTTGTTTGTGTCTTATTCTGTAGGAATTTGCATGCAAATTGATGTTAAACGCTGCAGTTTTGTAGTATCACTCTCTTGCCGCAGTTCTTTGATCTGAAAGTTTTTATAGAAGCTTTTCTTAATGAAATTTGTCGTCCTCATGTCAGTTTCGTTTTATGAGTAATGTATTACACAAAATTTACGATTTTTCACAACAGCAATCCCTTTCCTTGTAGCAATTGTCGCCTGTCTGACTGCCTTATTTTTGTTTGTCATTCTCCTCCAGAATAACTGAGAACACGTGGATTTCAGGGTGAATGTGCTACCATTATCAACTTACAGATAGACAAGAGCACAAAGAAAATAACAAATTGTTTAAATATTATGACAATTAAAAAACTACATATTACATACTATATTAAATGCGATTATCTGTGTGCACATGTAATAAGAATACATGAACTACGCAATAAGTTCGAGAGTATTTTTTATAACTTCACATACCGTAAGACGTACACAAGATATTTTAAAGAAAATCGCATGTAACTTAGAAACGTAATGATTTTAAACACTGTATTTTAAACACTGTATTTTAAACATATGATAGTATGTTTAAACACATTTAAACATATGAATGTGTGGAAAACATTCATATAAGTTCATTAGTAGACATTCATTATGACAATAGTTACTGAAATATAAACTTTGGTGCAAAGTAACCCCATAGTTGGGGTTACTTTGCACAACAGACAAAACAGTATGTTAACATACGAATATAATGTTTCTGTGCAATGTTTTCCTTTCAGTATTTATACATTTTGCTTTCTACACAAAACTGCATACAGTTTACAAATATTGATATTAGAATGAGGGTACTAGTATCAATACTTAGTATGAATTGCCAATATTTGTGAAGAAAATTATGTATTTTCAGGTACCAGCACAGGAACTACATTCTAATAGTTCAGCATATGTCCCACACAAATGCCAACTCAGGAACAGAAAAAAATTCCCATGAACTGATTTGCCTGGGTTATTCCTTATACCCAAGAATATCATCCCAACCGTAATTAGTGGAAGATTTACGGGGTTTGAGACTTTCAGGCTGAAGTCCACCCAAATTGCATGATTTTTTTTTTCAAAAAATCGAATGCTAATCATTCCTATGCGTATAAGCTGCAAGCCTTTCCAAAAGTCTAGTTACTTCTAAAAAAAAATAAATAAATAAAAACACTGAAGCCTTTGCGGGTGAAGCCTCTCTCAAACTACTCTTCTGGATCCGCCACTCTTCATAATTTATTTTCCAACAAGAAATTCATTCAACATCTACCTAAATAGGAAATTTACCTAAATTTAGAATGCTGGAGGTTCCAGTAGTAATAATTTATTACTAGTAAGTCGTAATAGTAGTAATAGTAATAGTAAGCAGTAATAATTTATTACTATTATCCAGTAGTAAATCTCATTGCGTACAGTAGTATTCTACGAAACTGACTTAACTTTGACGGAAATTCTTGTGGGTAATACCTTTCAAATTTTGTCGGCCTTTACAGTGACTGCTTTCCATATCTCTACAACAACGAACCCTCCAGGTAATTATAACTGACGTTAACCGCCAATTGAAACTTCTTCTTTACTGTTTATGGTTTTGCCGACAGAAGACTGTTAAACGTTTTCATATTTTGTGCAAAGTAACCCCGTCTTACGGTACCAGCAGACATGTTTGGAAGTTGTATTCATTGTAGAATACCAGAGCAACTGAACATAATATTACCGCCAACAGTAAAATTATTGTTTTGTAATAATTTTTATTATACTATGGACGAACAAACTATAAAACCTTCTTGGGGGACTTCTTGGTACTGGAAATCTGTCATAATATAAAGAATGAGAAAATCGACTACAGTAATTTGTATTACTTGTTTTCAATAGAAAACTAAAACGGAGTATTGACACGGTCATACTCGCACTTCCATGAAAATCAATTACTATGAACACTGTGAAGACGTGTTCATACATATACGTGTGAAAATACGAAGACGAGTGAAAATACATATTTCCTCTGCTACTATTTGATGAGTCAGGACGGAAGGTGCAGTTTAAGTTGAACATAAAAGAGAACACATAAGTACATTTTCTTATTCACGTAGTTTGCAGTGTTGCCACGTAATAACTGTATATTGACACAAAGTCATTTTTACACTTGCATGAAAATCGATTATTATGAACCCTGTGAAGACTATAAAATACATATTACCTCTGCTGCTATTTGATGGATCAATTCGAAAATTTCAGTATAAATTGAACATAAAACATAACACATAAATACATTTTATAATTTACCTAGTTTGCAGTATTGTCACGTAATAACTAAAACAATCGCGGGAAGGGGCGATTTTAAGGGAAATTTTCCCAATTATGTCTCAATTAATTTCCTTTATACACAGAAATGTCGCGTTCATTACGCAGACTGAAATTCTACACTTTTGCAAATCTATCGAGGTTTAACTTGTTCCAGTATTGCACTAACGGTCTGATATACGGTCATTTAAAAAGACCTCATCGATGTGTGTAAATATACAAATGTGCTAAAAGGTTAAAGACCCCCAGGACTCAGGTGTTCAACTTATGTGCTCACCAACAACTATTTTCTGATTTTAAGGTCCCTAAGGAAGATTTCTAATATAGTGGCAAAAGTTCCCCAAGTGGGAAGGTCATTACCCCCTTGGCCCTTGGATTATTGGGATTAAGGTTTCAAGGTTTCAGCGATTACCAAAGTTTAATGCAGGAAATATTCATAAATTTTATATTATTCAAAGTAATGAATATTTTTTTCCAAGTTGTACGGGGTTTTACAAAAATTTATCTCAATATTTTAGGAATAAATTGTCCACATCAAAATAAGAAAATAAATTCATATTGACCTTTGGTTGGAAGTGCATAGTCTCGTAGTTATTGGGTGCTGGAGAACGAGAAAAATTAACTTTCAAGGTCCATAGTTCCACTACTATAGGACGGATCGTAGTTGGGTCAAGATGTCACTGAGGAACTAGTATGTGAACTATCCAAACATCTATCTTTCAGAATCTCAGGTACTTGTACAATCATTTTTAGAGAGAGTGTTTGGGAGTACTTGATCACTCTCTAATGTGACATATCGATGTTCGAAGGTGTTGGGGAAAAAAGTGATAGAGTTTTCTTGTTTACCTTTATCTATCTATCTATCTATCTATCTATCTATCTATCTATCTATCTATCTATCTATCTATCTATCTATCTATCTATCTATCTATCTATCTATATATATATATATATATATATATATATATATATATATATATATATAGTACGTATAGTTTTATCCGAATTTTCAGGTAATGTCAAATCTGATTCGGTCATTGTTCTTGCCTCATTTCAAAGAAATGGGGACACTGTCTTATCAACAAATAAGAAATACATATATAAAAGAACCGCATTTTAGTTTGATAACCAACATATACTCCAAATACTTTGAAATACACTTTGAAATTAGCCGCAGTTGCGATTGCATTAGAAACATAAACTGATCAAATATCGAATACATTTTAAAATGGCGGTACGGGATACTACTCAAATATCCGAGAATGTCATTCAAAAATCAGAAAACTATATTCATGTCTTAATGTACTCCTTCACCTTCAAAGTAGTCCTCTCCGGTATGTACATAACGATCCCAGCGTTGTTCCCACTTTTGTAATCACTCCGGGAGGGCCGAATTGTGAAGGGTTTTCAGGACCCGTATCAATGTTTTGGATGTCTTCAGTAGAGCCAAAACATCAACCTTTCAACGCGAGTTTTATTTTCGGGAACACGGTGAAGTCGCACGGGGCTAGGTCAGGGGGTAGAGAGTGTGGGGAAGTGTTATCATGTTGTTTTCAGCAACAATTCAATTTCAACCAGCGAGGTGTACGTAGAAATGTTGTCATGGTGCAGCAACCAGTCTTTTGTTTGCCACAGCTCTGGTACCTTGCACCGAACATCTTCCACCATTCTCTTCAAAACCTCACAGTAAAACTTCTCGTTGACATTCTGACCAGGTGGAACAAACTTCTTACACCACAATTCCTCGAATGTCGAAATAAAATGATCAGCATCGACTTGATGTTGCTGCAAACTTGTCGAGCTTTTTCTCGGCCTTGAAGACGATAGCGTCTTCCATTGTAATGACTGATGCTTCGTTTCAAGGTCATAACCGTAGACCCAAGATTCATCGCCTGTAATGACTTTGGATAAGAAGTTTGAACACTCTCGAACTCTGTTGCACCTCAATGCACGTCTGAATCCTGAGGTATTTTTTGGTCGATGTTGAGAAGGCCAGGGACAAACTTCGTAACAAGTCGCCACGTGTTCAGTCCATTGGATATAATTTGTTGCCATGTACCGTAGGACAGTCGAAGTCTGTTACAAACATCGTGAATTGTTTGTCTTCTGTCTCCGCGAATCACATCATGTATTTTATGATAATTTCCAGTGATGTGCATGTTGACGGTTTACCAGAATGTTTGTCATCTTCCACAGAAGTGCCTTCTTAAACCACTCAAATGTGCTGGCTTGACTCAGTGCACTCTCCCCAAATGCCTCTTTCAGTATGCGGTGGATTTCCGTTACAGTTTTCTTCAATTTGACACAGAACATGACGCAAATCTGTTGCTTCTTAATGTCAGCCATTTGATAACTCGCAGAAGGAGTGAAACACGTCCTGACATGCAGAACTCACAACTGAATGCGCCAAAGATCACGCACTTAGTAAATAACAAACTAAAAATTATCCTTGTTTTTATTCATATTCCCACTTCTTGTTAGAATTAATAACGGTTCCTAGATACCGAAAACTAATCATGTGATTTATTTCCTCCCCTCCTGCTGCTATACTTTACACCTACTGCTTCGTTCCAATCTTCATAGCTTTTTATCTGTTTTACTTTTAATCTAATTCCATAATTTCAAAGTCCTTCCTCAAGTTTTCTAACTCTTATTAATTTTCTTTTCAAATTCCGCAAGGAGCCATATAATCTGCAAACCGTATATACCTACTATCCATTTCATAAAGATAGGCCCCTGACTTCGAGGTGCTGCTGTGACGTCCAGTCAAAACTTATATTGCATTGTCGTACCTCGTTGGAATTGTTGAAATGTTGTCTTTTCAATACTTAAGACATACAAATTTTCTTTGTACTGTATAATGAGAAAAAAATAGAAATTAATGAAAAAGTGCGTATTTTTTCGTACTTTTTTGGTAAATCAATGTTTATAGGACTATATCTCGGAAAGGAGATAACATGAAATAATTTCCTGTGCACGATATGTAGACGCATATATTACCTGCAAGTTCTGAAAATTTCATTACTCAACACTTAGTAATTTTCATGTTATTCAGCAAAAAGTGAGACATCATTATCTCTGAATTGCTGCGGTGTATTAACAATCTGGAAAAACTTTTAGAAAGATCTTAAAGTAGCTTTTTCAACCAAACTGTTTTGACTTGTTTTTAAAGATAAACAATTACAAATATGACATTATGATTTTCTCTGCTTTGCGCCCTTCGCTATCGCAGTTTATACGGAGTGCTACGTTGCCACATTTTCCTGACGCGTATACACTCTCAGCCGGACGGGTATTTAAACTTGTCACGGACACTGTCCGGCACTTTTTAGAGATATTTTTAAAATGTAATGTCTCCACAGATTTTAAACCAATTTCTTAGAAATTAACAGGATATACAATAAATGTACCAAGTGTTCAAAATTAGAAAAGCGAACTCTTATTTTGTTTGGATTTACATGTGATGGTCCTCGAAAATTTGTTGCTTTTTGTCAGTTCTTCACTTATTGCAAGCAGTACAAAATACACTTGTACAGAAACAAAAACACGCACAAAGTTTATTATATGATACAACCTTAGTTGACATGTAATATTGAGTTTACACTTCACAGAAAATCTGTTTTCAGATCTAAGAGCTCCAAGCTACATTAAAATCTGCTTTTGAATAGGAATGACGCGTTTTTTTTGTTTTTTTTTTCGGCGCAGCCTCAGGCTTACTTGAAACAGAGTTACTATCTTGTTCACTCCCGGATACGCCACTGAGCACAGAATAATCAATGTCCTTACTATTAATTACTAACTCATAACCGTCTGAGTCGGAGTCATTCATCAGTTCTGCAATTTCATTATCGCTAAACATTTTGCCTCTTCTTTTTGTAATACCGCCGCTCGTGAAGGAATATCCATTTTTTTAATCAAAAAGCACAAGATATACTCACGAAAATATAAATGCCCATTCGTCCGTCTCATTGCAATGGACCCATATGATGTGAGTGCGTGTGTAAGTTTTTGACGCCTACGAACCTAAGGGAAGTGTTGAAGACTTAATCAGTGCGACGTGGTTAGACGCAAATACAGACCTCGTCACCTACTCATTGTATTGTTTTCTTTCGTTGTAAGAAAACAAAGGACCCATTCTGTTACTGTACATTCGGCAAGGGAATTGATCGCAGAACTTGAGTGAACATGTGATTGCCAAGGCTACAGTACATTTCTTTTTAACCTTTAACATGTTCGTAAGCTGGAGAGTGTGTATACTGATAGATCTTGAGGTAGAAATGGAGCCATTGTTTATAAATATTAGGGAAGATAGCAGGAGCAGCGATGAGTCAACAAAGCCATGACGAAAGTGAATGAAGTAAATAGATTAAGAGATGAGTTTTTGGATGTGTTACTTCAACGTTTTATTTCGATTACATTGAGATGTGTACACTCATGTCCAAAATTATTGTCGCATATCTATAACTGCCTTCTTGTAAGAATATAATTTGATAATGATTTTGCAGGGTACTTTTAATACTGATACTATATGTAGAGTCGGGAAATGTATATTTGTGGTAAATTTCATAGGAAAAGAATACGAAAATTAGCATGAGTAAAACAAAATGTTGCTAAATGGATAAGAAAATTTTAGTTTCGTTTTATTGTTCTTATTTACTGCTCTTTTGACATGAAATTTTCCACATAGCCTACATGTCTTTGCCGATTATACACATACTAACATTATAAGAAATACCAGGCGAATTCGTTATCAAATTATATTCCTACAATAACATATTTATAGACATGCGACAATAATTTTGGACATGAGTGTACATGTATTAATATTTTTATGATGTGAAAGGTTATAATAAATAATTTTTCCTATTACATTCTTATGAAGTAGACTTCGCGCTACAAGCTTCCTGAACGCGACAACACTGCACGACAGCGTTGCCGCACTTCCATTTACTGTATGCTGTTTCTTCATATAAGCGCGGGGAATTTAAAGATTGGGCTGCAACATGGCTCACCGCTTAACGCAGAGAATATGTTGAAGTAAACATTTTTTTTTAAAAAATAAATACTCTACCAACTAAACCCTTTTTTGTTAATAGTTCCAAATATTTGGAACACTAGACTTCCAAATTTTTGAACAGTGTTTTGTACGTTTCTCTACCTACCATGGTAAAGAAGATCAGAGCGTCGTACATTTGTTTTAATTACACAAAAAATATCAAGTGATGAAAAGTGAACTTTTCACAACTTATACTTAATGGATGTATCTACATATTGTACACAGGAAATTATTTTACGTGATCTCTTTTCTGAGATATAGCTCTATAAACATTGATCTACCAAAAAAGTACGAAAAAATACGCACTTTTTCATTAATTTTTATTTTTTTCTCACTACATAGTACAAAGAAAATTTTTATGTCTTAAGTATTGAAAAGACAACATTCCAGCGATTCCAACGAGATACGACAATGAAATACCGGTATAAGTTTTAACTGGACGTCACGGCAGCACCGCGAAGTCAGGGGCCTATCTTTATGAAATGGATAGTAATCATTCTACTTTTTACCGAAATGCCATCTTCATTATGTTGGTTCTTCTGTACGATCTTTTCTACATAGATATTAAATAACATCGGCAAGAGAGTATCATTCATGTTTCACTCCCCTTCTAATTGCTCTCTTCTATGTCATTCCTTTCCTTACTATACTTTTCGTTCATAGGTTTCTTATGAATTTTCGGCCTCTTGGTTCCAATCAAACCTTCTTTTGAAGTTCCAACAATAATCCAAAGCCCACTTGGTCAAAAGCTTTTATAGATCAACAAATATGAGATACAACTCTTTCTCTTTTTCTATAAGCCTTTCAACGATTGCTCTTTTCTTCAATTGCGGATAGCATCTCTTTTGTCGATACCTCTTGTAAATCAACCCTTTCTGGGAAATAATTCTCTATAAAGTATTACTTTTTCGCGCGCTATTCTAGCCAGCTTTCAGTTGGTCACAAGGCAGCAGCTAAACTTAAATTTACATCGAAGATGCGCCACTCGAATCTGACGTATTATCATGGGTGTCAAGATGGAACAAAACGACCCCTGCGGGACTTCTAACCACTTCGCTCGCAGACAATCACTCAGCTATGTTTCGTTACCGTAGTAAATCACTATTTGAGTATTATTTTCATCTTATTTTAATGAAAAAAAGGTTTTGAAAATTAAAAAAGATTTTCCTTGCGCCGAGTTTGAACCCACCTCAAAAGCGACTTTCATTATTAGCCCGCTCGGCTACGAAGGGCGATAGCATCTGGCGTTTGCTTTCTGCTATATGTCGGCTACATGGTGAGAAACGGATAACGACAACCAATCGAAACCGTGTATTTAGTTGCTTCTTGCGGGAGTATTACTTCTCCGAAGGATTTATTTCTAAACCGCCTTCTCTCCTTCATTTGCTCTTCCATATCAGCATCCGAAGAATAATTTTTGCTATATGCGATATAAGACTAATGGTTTTGTAGACGTCACATCTCTCTCTTGGTTCGGTTCTTAGTCAATGTTATCATGATCGATTTCAGGATTTTTTTGGCCTGTGTTCTGTTTCATATATTTTACTACAGAGTCGAACAGTTACCTTTCAACCTTATTTCTCATATCCTTAGAGAATTATATTGTGCATTACACCTATTGCAAAAAAGAATAATAATTAATATTTACAAGCTATTACACTTGCTGTTAGATTTCAATATTATACTCATTACATACTCTTGTAGTTATAGAAATGGCTGTTTATTTTCTCGTACAGTTACACTCAGCTAACTTACTTTTTTTTAAATATTATAGTTACCACTGTCAGTACATAATTCCTATCCCCATCGAGGGCAATGTGTAAAATGTATCCACTTCAAAAAAGTACAAATGAACGTTAAAAATCCTGCTTAATTTCGAATATCTTATATTTGGAAGACCTACTTGTTCGATATTAAGATGCAAGGTATCATATAAGCAAGATAGTCATGCTCATAAAACAAATTCATTTAAAAGAACAATACTGTTGTTCTAGAACACTCAGTTACCGTAGATTTTAATAATAAATTATTATGTTGTTGCTTCCCCTTACCTTTGGGGAAAAATGGATTATTAAGTTGGTCTACAAACATCAAAATGAAAAAAAAAAAAGTTGTTTTCCTTCTTAATAAACGCACAGATTCTTTGACACTGTTCTATCTTTTAATTGAGCTCTAACTGGTGAATACAGTCATAATTCAGTGGTGAGTATAGCGAACAGCACTCACTTTGAGAGAAAGTCGAATATTCGATATTAGGCAGATATTTGGTATTCGGCTGGCTTACTATAATTTTGAATGTTTGATAGCGCAAAGCCATTATAGAGCAATATTATTTTTTCGATATATTAGTTGAACATTGTGTGCATGGTCACTCTGAGTAGGTGAGCACTGGCGACCGAGTTTTCGAGTATTGGGGCCCTGGTCCCAATAGCGATTTTAGTTCCTCTACTGTATTCCTTCCAAAATATTATTTTTGGTAACTTTTTATGCATCCAAGGGTACAAGATGGACTACACCGAGAAAATCCTTTATCTCGACAGGTATATTTTACAAATATACGGAATCCTTGTGTTTAATACAGAAATCTGTACGGAGCCTAAGTTACCAATATGCTACATACATATTGCCTTTTTTCGGCTTAGATGTTGCATCATAATACTGCAGGATGTCTAACATCTAATTGTCTTCCGTATATTACATACGTATAAGTGTGTTACATACGTTCGCTATATGTTATATACGTCCATCTCTATGTAAGATTCTTACAACCTGTATACAGTTCTTTCTTTCGTACGGAAAATACTAAATTCGGAACACTCATTCATAAAGTACGTATGAGACATACGTGTTCAGTTAGGCGTTTATGCAGGATGTCACATAGGGTTGTACGTTAAGTCCAAAAAATACAGGATTACACCTGTAACCTACGTTTTACGTACGCCACATACGCTATTTTTTCTCAGTGTACCCAAAGTAACAAAGGTATATGTAGTGATGGGTAAATTCCCGGGAAGATATTTTTCGGGAATATTCCCTGGGAAAATTCCCGGGAAGATTCCCAAAAATGGGAATACTCCGGGAATTTATATACAAACACAAAGATAATTAAATTCTACTACTATATTATCATTTCAAAGGAAAGTTCGTTTCTTACCGTATATTATTACTGTTATGTCCAGAGGATTCTTTAAAATGTATATTCTGAACGGTGTTATGTTATTTTATTAATATTTTGTTATATTTAGAGAGTGTGCATGAATGAATATTTACTTAAATATGTTCTATGCAAGTAAATATATGAAAAAATGGTATAGTAAGTCCACATACTTTGACATCGCTAAACAGTTTAAATTTATATGGAAGTGGATTTTCTAAACTTGACTCTACGACTGATATTATAAACATATTAATTTTTTAAATGTTATAAACAAATTAGGTTGGGTAACTGTCAGAAGACACATGTCTCACCATGTTTCAGAAGACACATTTGCGCTCAGAAATTCTAGTCAGAGACAGGAGACAGACCGACGTCTATTACTAACACTGGTTCGGGGTGTATTAATAGTACTTCGTCTCTATTTCTATCATAATTTCTACATTACTTTACAAACTGGTTCCTTTTCATTATTTGTAAATTAGTACTTTGCTCCTTATTAGTGAAAATGGAAATGGAACTTAAAATATATTATTAGTTATATAAAGTACTGTCAACCAATTTTATTTTTTTAATCTCCAAATTATTTGAAACCTAGAAGTAAATAATAATAAATGAAAATAAAGTAATTAGTCACATGGTTCTTATAATTTGGAAGATAATCTAAAGAAATGGAAATAAATTCCTTCCCGGGAATTTATATGCAAAGGAAAAAGAAAACCGGGAATATTCCCATTTTTTATTTTCCCTCCCACCTGGAATATTCCCACTGCCCATCACTAGGTATGTGGCCTAGTCGTGTATAACAATTATAACATGCATTGTCTTTTACAATTCTGGTGTTTAAGCGTGATCCGGTACATCAGTACATAATTAGAGAGAGGCGTACTAACATACCAATGTCCTACGAAATAGAATGAAACCTTGTACAGCGGGGGACACTTCTAAATGGTACAGCCATATGGAGATTTTCGGCTAAGGTGTACCATTTAGAAGTGTCCTCCGCTGTACAAATCATATGATTAAGTAAGGCCTGAACTTACAGAATAAATTAGAACAAACGTACCAAATTTAAACTTCTGCACTCTTTTGCACAACCAAGCGGACAAATTGAAACAATCGCTTTACACAACTTTTAGAGGTACATATCTTGATCCTCTAGCTTGTAATATTAGTGTCTCTATAGATAGCCGCAATCTGTTTGGCTAGTAGTATAACAACTTTCGCAAATATGTACACTATCATATTTATAGCTCTGTCTATTTAATTTTCAAAAGCAGTTCATGGTTTCGACAAAGAAGAGGATATCACTACTTTTGTGTTGTATAATATCAGTTTGGTAAACACTGGGATAGGAATTGTTATAACTGAACCTACCAACAGGAGATCGCTTGTACCAAAGAGAATGGACTACAAAGTAAGGGTCTCAAAGAGAACGGCAGATTTTGGCACTGTTGAGGATTCTAAGTTCGCAAGCGTGCATTATCAAGCAGGTAAATATATGCGTATTCAATCATTAGTACATATCTAAGGAAACGTATAAATTCGTATAGTAAGGTTGATTGATTTAGCATACATTGGGTCAGGCAAAATGACAGGATTTGTAAGATAAATTAGAAAGATGGTTACATAACGTTACATATTAGGTACCGACGTGGTTGAGTTGTAGATCGTTCAGTTCTAATGTGTGGTGTTCCTGCTTCGATTCCAGCTCACTTTAAGTGGGCTTTGTTGTAGTCAAACACCGTGTGAGTGGGTTTTCTCTGTATTCTCTCGTTTCCTTCCACTTCATTCATTGAATTATTTATTTCATTATCATCATCGTCTCCCTTACTCCCTGTGCATAGTCCTGGAACGTTATGGAAATATGTTTGCACTAGTATCACGTCAAATCATGTAGGTGGCTAACTTTACGTGTTCACTAAACATATGTATATATATATATATATACTACATTACATAACCCTCTACATTGATCTTGCGACTTTCATGCAGATATCCGAGTTTGATTTCCGGTGGGAGAGCCATACATTTGTACACATTACGGTGATTCAGATTTCACCTTAAACTGTAGATCTACGTCTCACATAGCTTCTGTACTGAAAGGGAGGTTAAAGTCAAACATGAAAAAAGAGCTATATAACATTACAAAGTACATAGCTACATAGAAATCAAGTGATAAAGGAAATTGAGATTCTTAGAAAAATTGACATTTCAATTATTTTTTCTTTCTGGGCCGTAGAGATGGGATAGCAATCAATATTCTTGATTTACTTATATTATAACAGCATCGTTATAGTTCAGAACATTTTGTGTAGCCTTCATACAAATGAGAAAAATTCCTGGAATCAACGCTCTGCCAGTCGTAATTCTCGGAATTAGTAAAGGGCACTAAGTTTATATACATGTGCCCAGGAAGAGATTAGGGGCTGTGCTATTTCCTCTCCAAAAGGAGCATCTTTCTGGAGACCACTCGTCGAACCATATATGTTAAGAAATTTCTGTGTGAAGTTTTCTCACCCACCCACGTAGGACTTGAGGTGTAAAGTGTCGTGAATCTATTTGTTTTAATGAGCATTATCGGTTATTAATTATTATAATCCGATACAGCATATACGAGGAGAGGCTGGAAAGTTAATGAAATCATCAAGAAGAAATTTACCTGGAAGAACCATTTTAATCACTATTCAACGTATTCCCCCTCAATACACTTTTCACAACGATGTTGCAACATTTCTAACCCTTGGAAATCTGTAGAAGGTCTTGTCCTGCTGTGCAAACCTGCCCTCCACCTCCGCAATGAGTGCCTCATCAGATGGAAAATGTTTGCCTTTCAGATGTTTTTTGAGATGTGGGAAGAGGTGATAGTCGTAGGGGGCCAGGTCAGGTGAGTAGGGTGAGTGAGGTACACAGGTGAAGCTTGATTCACCAGCAATTGCATGATTTGATTAGCTTTGTGGGAGGGTGCATTGTCCTGGAGAAACAGAACAACAACACTGCTAACTTTTCCCCGAGTTTTTCTTCAGATATTCCTTCAACTCAATCAAATAGTTGGAATAAAACCCAGCATTGATGGATTCACCCTTTTTAAGATATTTGATAAGGATGACACCATCCTTATCTCAAAACGCCAATATAAGCACCTTCCCAGCTGATCTTCGGAACTTCTTCGGTCGAGGAGACCACTGTGGTTCCACTCCATGTATTGCTGTTTAGTCTCTAGATCATAGCAGTGCAGCCATGGTTCATCTTCTGTCACCAGACTGGGCAAGAACTCACCAGGGTTTTGAAACTTTTACAAAATTTCTTCTGACATCTGCAGCCGTGTTTTCTTCTGGTCAACATTCAAACATTTTGGGATCCATTTGGCACTGACCTTCCGCATGTCCAAATATTCTGCTATTATGACACCCACACGCTCACGCAATATTCCCACACAAACAACAA
Organism: Thermobia domestica; assembly: GCF_964235325.1. Taxonomy (NCBI): domain Eukaryota; kingdom Metazoa; phylum Arthropoda; class Insecta; order Zygentoma; family Lepismatidae; genus Thermobia; species Thermobia domestica. Next base: position 159,505,481 of record NC_137464.1, read on the forward strand.
TGTTTTTGATCGATATGTGCCTATCCTTCATGATCATGTCATGCACTTTCTCGATGATCATGTCATGCAGCACAAACAACTTGATGACACTGCGAAGCTCAATCTTCTCAAATTTCCATAGATCCTCCGCCATATCTTCTTACAGAACCAGTAACAAAGGAAATAACAATGATAAAATGATCATATACGGAATGAGAGGTTTACAATATATGACCTTCCTAATGACTACAATGATATGTTTGAATTTTTATTTTTTCTTGGTGATTTCATGAATTTTCCAGACCCCCTTGTATATAGTTGTGTTAATAACATCACTAACAGTGCTAATACCTCTTTGTTAGTACTCATAAATGATTGTATTCCCCGAAAAAAGCAGTAAATTCCAGTGAGAATATGTTTTGTGGAAACGTGTATTGCTGCGCGTTTCCTTCGCGTACAAAAAAAGAGACTCTCGCATGTGGCGGGCAGTGAGATTCAAGATGTAATCCACGGCAGTTGATTGTACATTTGTTTTTCTTACTAAGCGGGGTTTCTATGTGTGGAACAATGCAATAAAGTCCGTCATTTTTTATACATAAAAGTATACTAAGATGTGAATCTTGCTAGATAAACGTGTGATTCTTTTTCATACAATTCCATTCCAAAATATCATGGCAACTAACAAACAACAGGAAGAAAGATTCTCAAATGTTATTCTGCGCTACTACCATTACTAAATCTTACTTCCAAGTGAAGCGAAAATACAAAGTCATTTACATATAAATGAACAGGTGAACCTGTTGTATCCACAATCGTTAATTGTGCCAAAGGTGAAGAAATGGAAACAGTGAACGATGAAGCAGTTGCAGTGCATAAATGAAGACGACGAACTCCGGTGGAAATAAAAGTACCGCGTACATGTTTTTCGTGTGCGCACCCGCATCGCGTAAGCTTAAAGAGCCAATCAAAGAATTCTTTCGTTTGTTATTTCTTTCTTCCAGTAAAATTAATTTTGTGTTAACAGAATGAGCGCTTAACCCAATAAATCAGTCTATTTCCAAATAATTTAGCCTTCTTGTTCTGCTAAAGTTCATATATAAATGTGATAAGTTAATAATTCAGTTCGTTACGGATCATTTTCATATTTAGTTTTGGTGATCATTTATTTATTTATTTAATGCTCGTGTTAAGTGATCATCTAGTTACACATTAAGTAAAGTGATCAATACTCTAGGTAAGCGCATATTGTAGGCCCTACTTATATATGCGTGTAATAATAATTTGCTTTAGCATGCTTTTTGTGCAGTGCAGTGCAAGGGGAGATCACTTGATAACCCAAACATTAGGGGCTTAGTGTAATTTTACATGAGCTTTGTGAATTCCCTCCCCGGGGTTCTATGAGACTTTTGGAACAGCTGACCCAAGGTTGTATAAGCTTTCATAGTGAGGGATTTTTAGGCTCACATTTTCATATGCACCACGAACTCCAGTTAATGAGGGTTGGTATCACGTCCGTCAAGCTGGCCCGCACATATTTCATATTCGAACAAAAACGGTACGAAAAATTTGTACCCAATATGTAACAATTTGTACCACCAAAATTAGAATTTGTACCCCCACCAATTTCGAAAAAATGAATTTCTGATGGCGGGCCAGCTTGACGTCAAGCTGGCCCGCACAATTTATTTTTCTTTCCAATTCGAACAAAAACGGTACCAAAAATTTGTACCCAATATGTACAATTTGTACCACTAAAATTAGAATTTGTACCGCCACCAATTACAAAAAAAAAAAAAAAAAAAAAAAAAAAAATTCTGATGGCGGGCCAGCTTGACGTCAAGGTGGCCCGCACAATTTATTTTTCTTTCCAATTCGAACAAAAACGGTACCAAAAATGTGTACCCAATATGTACCAATTTGTTCCACCAAAATTAGAATTTGTACCCCCACCAATTTTGACAAATTTGAATTTTGACAAATTTGAATTTTTCTCTTCAGTGTTTAAACATTTAGTTTAAAAACAAAGCATTATTTATTCTTTTTTGTCAATTACTTGTTTAATTTTCCCATCCTGGATTTAATTCCCCATCCGTCTTGAGGAATAATTTTAGGAGAACTGAAGTTCGTTTTGAGATTTCACAATCTGAATGTAATTCGTCTATAGTGTAATCTTTAGTTTAGTCTTCCATTGTTAGTTTAGACATAAGGTTAAAGCTTTTGATTGCTTCTATACATCACATGACTTAGCAAGTGCGTACTTCATCCTCCTCCCTCTTGCCTTTTTTAAAAAATCTGGTATCCAGTTCTTATTTCTGTTTAGAGGAATAGAAATAGATCAACCAAGAATTCATCATGCAACCAAAACGAGGCAAACCACCCTCTATTGAGAAGCGTTATATCGAAGAGGAAATCATGAAGTATAAGGAGGAAGTAGTTCAAGATGGTACGTATTCTCTTAATTAATAAAAACACCAACTTACTTACGAAAGAGTTGTGTTTTGAAAACTCGCATCGTGAATTGTTTCTGTCAACTTAAAAGCCATTTAAATAAAAATGCGAAAGGTCTCTGAATTAGCATAAGCAAGTTGAAAGAGGGAGCGAACCAGTTATATGGATCGTGCTGGCTGGGGTCGGATAACCAACATCGAGGGCAGTTTCCAGTGCAATGGGAAGGAGTTGGAGTGAAGAGAAGATAACGTTGGCCTCTGAGCATACTCTTTGTTAGCTTTTCAATTCTGGGGGAGATGCATGGAGTTCACTAAATTTCATATTACTGCGTTATTTTTTTTTTTGGTATTTTACTTAAAAATTTGGGGGGACGCGTTCCCCATCACCCCCGCTAACAACTCCCATTATCTAAGTCTTATCATCATGGGCAAGTTGCAGCAGGGAAGTTGACTGACGTATTTAACACTATAGAATTGAGAGTTGAAAAAATTTCAATTTAGTATAATATATCACCAAAAAAAAAAAAAAAATTATAACCGATCAACAGGCCTGAGGAAATGGTTTTGAGGGCCGGATTTTGTCAGGGACCCGACTGCTTTTAACCGTAATAAAAACCTAAAGTGTATCTACAATAGTTGTAATAATTTTAACTAGATATTTAGTGTCCCCGGAACTCTGACATGTTTTTAGGGGCTGACATGTTTTCCAGACATGTTTTTAGCGGCTAGTGCCCCCCGGAGCTCTGTGAGTGCCTCCGGAGGAGACCAGAATAATACGTCTATAATATAATAATAAATAGAACAGTACCAAGTGAAAATAATAAGTGCTCCTCCGAATACCGTTGAGCCTCCTCCAGGAACATTATTTTCTGAAATAAACACTGCTCAGTGTCTGTTAGTATGTCCGAATGTTCTTACATAGACTGGTGTCTCTAATACTAATAATTATGTATTCTGTGCATAACTTCGCATGTTCTATTGAACGTATCATTTAACTTGGGAAAATAACTAAGTTAGAAATAATAATTTCTCTCTAATATAAAGCCAATCAGGAAAAAAAGAAAGAAAATACATCTACCACGTCTAAACTACTAAACAGATTGATTAAAGAATGGAAACAATACAAATCTCTGGGTGTAGACGAAATTCCTTCCGCGTTAATTTTAGCTGCGGGGGGGGGATTGTGAAACGAGTTACAGAAACTCATTTTCCTCATCTGGAAAATGGGAGATATTGCCACAAGATTAGAAAGGATCAATCATCGAAAAAATGAAATAAAATCTTTAGCTTAAAGTTCCACGTTTGTGCAAGCTAAGTGCTAAAGGAGACGGATTAAATTGTAAGTGAATGATGGAAGAAATGGTGGAATGAGAAACAGGGAAAAACGAGAGAATCCCGAGAAAACCCACGGATACGATTCCGTCCACCACGAATCAATCATTGTTCCGATTCACAAGAAAGGCGATCGACTGTAATGATTATCAAGGCCAGTGGCGTATTTATGATTTTTTTTTCTGGGTGATTTTCGAACTATAGTGTTCACTGTACTTTCGAACTGTACTTTCGGTACTGTTCACTACTTCCTGGTTTGCCCAAGATAAGGTATAGTTTTAAAAATTACATAAATTCAAATTTCTTGAAATGGGTGGAGGAACAAATTCTACTTTTCGTGGTACAAATATGTACATGTTGGGTACAAATATTTGGTACAGTTTTCATTCGAAATGGAAAGAAAAATGTGTTGAGCAGGGCAGATTGACGTCAAGCTGGTCCGCCTCAAAAATTCATATTTTCGAAATCGGTAGAGGTTCAAATTCTAATTTTGGTGGTACAAATTGTTACATATTGGGTACAAATTTTTCGCACCATATTTGTTCGAATTGGAAAAAAGAATAAATTGTGCGGGCCAGCTTGGCGTCAAGATGACCCGCCATCAGAAATTCAATTTTTTCGAAATGGGTGGGGGTATAAATTCTAATTTTACTGGTACAAATTGGGTACAAATTTTTGGTACCGTTTTTGTTCGGACTGGAAAGAAAAATACATTGTCCGGGCCAGCTTGACGTCAATTTCACCCGCCATCAGAAATTCATTTTTTTCGAAATTGGTTGGGGTACAAATTCTAATGTTAGTGGTGCAAATTGATACATATTGGGTGCAAATTTCTGGTACCGTTTTTGTTCGGATTGGAAAGAAATAAACTGTGCGGGCCAGATTGACGTCAATTTGACCCGCCATCAAAAATTCAATTTTTTCGAAATTGGTGGAGGTGCAAATTCTAATTTTAGCGGTACAAATTGGTACATTGGGTACAAATGTTTGGTACCGTTTCTGTTCGGATTGGAAAGAAAAATAAATTGTGCGGGCCAGCTTGACGTCAAGATGGCCCGGCATCAGAAATTCAATTTTTTCGAAATTTGTGGGGTTAAATTCTAATTTTAGTGGTACAAATTGGTACATATTGGGTACAAATTTTTGGTACCGTTTTTGTTCGAATTGGAAAGAAAAATAAATTGTTCGGGCCAGCTTGACGTCAAGCTGGCCCGCCATCAGCAATTCCATTTTTTCGAAATTTGTGGGGGTACAAATTCTAATTTTAGTGGTACAAATTGGTACATATGGGTACAAATTTTAGTACCGTTTTTGTTCGGATTTGAAAGAAAAATAAATTGTGCGGACCAGCTTGAAGTCAATTTGGCCCGCCATCTAAAGTTCAATTTTTTCCAAATTTTTGGGGGTGAAAATTCTAATTTTAGTGGTACAAAGTGGTACATATTGGGTACAAATTTCTGGTACCGTTTTTGTTCGAATTGGAAAGAAAAATAAATTGTGCGGGCCAGCTTGACGTCAAGCTGGCCCGCCATCAGAAATTCAATTTTTTCGCAATTTGTGGGGGTACAAAATCTAATTTTAGTTGTACAAATTGGTACATATTGGGTACAAATGTTTGGTACCTTTTTTGTTCGAATTGGAAAGAAAAATAAATTGTGCGGGCCAGCTTGATGTCAATTTGACCCGCCATCAGAAATTCAATTTTTTCAAAATTGGTTGGGGTACAAATTCTAATTTTAGTGGTTCAAATTGTTCCATATTGGGTACAAACGTTTGTTACCGTTTTTGTTCGGATTGGAAAAATAAATTGTGCGGACCAGCTTGAAGTCAATTTGGCCCGCCATCTAAATTTCAATTTTTTCGAAATTTGTGGGGGTGAAAATTCTAATTTTAGTGGTACAAATTGGTACATATTGGGTACAAATTTTTGGTACCTTTTTTGTTCGAATTGGAAAGAAAAATAAATTGTGCGGGCCAGCTTGACGTCAATTTGAGCCGCCATCAGAAATTCAATTTTTTCAAAATTGGTTGGGGTACAAATTCTAATTTTAGTGGTTCAAATTGTTACATATTGGGTACAAATGTTTGTTATCGTTTTTGTTCGGATTGGAAAAATAAATTGTGCGGACCAGCTTGACGTCAATCTTGCCCGCCATCAAAAATTCCATTTTTTCGAAATTTGTGGGGGTACAAATCTAATTTTAGTGGCTCAAATTGGTACATATTGGGTACAAATGTTTGTTACCATTTTTGTTTGGATTGGAAAGAAAAATAAATTGTGCGGACCAGCTTGAAGTCAATTTGGCCCGCCATCTAAAATTCAATTTTTTCGAAATTTGTGGGGGTGAATTCTAATTTTAGTGGTACAAATTGGTACAAATTGGGTACAAATTTTAGTACCGTTTTTGTTCGGATTGGAAAGAAAAATAAATTGTGCGGGCCAGCTTTACGTCAAGATGGCCCGCCATCAGAAATTCAATTTTTTCGAAATTTGTGGGGGTTAAATTCTAATTTTAGTGGTACAAATTGGTACATATTGGGTACAAATTTTTGGTACCATTTTTGTTCGAATTGGAAAGGAAAATAAATTGTGCGGGCCAGCTTGACGTCAAGCTGACCCGCCATCAAAAACTCATTTTTTTCGAAATTGGTGGGGGTACAAAATCTAATTTTAGTGGTACAAAATGGTACATATTGGGTACAAATTTTTGGTACTGTTTTAATTTGAATATGAAATTTGTGCGGGCCAGCTTGACGGACGTTTGGTATCCAGTGTAGAAATCATCAACATAATTTGTTAAGGAGGAAACAGGAATATACTACGAACACGGTGGAAATTTTGTCATTACTCCTTGGTTTGAGTCCCGGTTTATGCCATTTTGGTTCTCTCTTCGTAGAAATAGGTGCTCTTCGATTGGTGAGACCCACCACAGGATGTTACATCCGTTGTACCTTGGCTCCCTATGGAACACGGACATACAGAATGGAGACCGGGCCGATTATAACTAGGGTATGCCTTTCCAACGACGTATTCGAATCATGCCCACTAACCTTATATGTTGGCTGCCTTTCGAAGAGGAGCGTATAGAATCGAACCTGTACTCTTACAATATGTATTTGTTATCAAAAAAACAGAGAAGTCTAATCTATATAAATCCTGTATTGGTTTGTCAGAGAATTTTTCAAAATACTTTTTCACAATGTATTGTTCATAATGAACTATATGAAGCAATACGTATACATACAGTCACCTTCAAAAGTATGAAAACACTACTGATTTTTGAATATTTTCCAACTAAAATACATTGTGTATATACAAGCACTGTTTATTAGTAAAGCATTGTTTTGCAAAGAAAAACAACGTTATACATATAAAGATACAAAATTCCATGATCCTGTTTACATTGACACACATTTATTGACGAGAAAAGCTGGTTTGCACTAAACAAATAAATAACGGACAGAAAACTAGTGTCACGCGCTGCCTGGTGAGTATCGTTTCAATGACACCCGGTACGAACCCTAATCACTAATTAACTGTTTTTACCATGAACAGTTCTGTATGTGCTACACAATCGTGCCGTATATGGGTAAAGTTGGATGCGAATGTGTGACATGCGATTGCGTTGGTCTCACTTGCGTGAATTATTAAATTAGTGAAAGTAAAGAAAAAAAACGCACAAGAAAAAGTTCAGAATCACATCTGTAAGTAGCTATTTTGAGATAACAGAGTATGTTAAACGGAAATCGCTTAGTGGTTGCAGATACCAATCAGGGCAATATATCAGACTCTTGAAGGACAGTTATAATCTGGCGTAAACATTACACTGAAAACAAACTGGTCGTCCAGAAATAACAACTTCTCGTAAGGATAAATTCATTAGAACTACAAGCAAACAGAAAAGACACTTAATCGCTTTGGAAGTAGCAATAGAACTACAGAAGAAACGCTCCCTATTAATAGTAGACGGGACAATGATCCGAAACCTACAGATTTGTGGTCCTGGGTTACGATTGAAGTAACTTAACCATTAGTAGTAGGAGCCCATATATCGCGTAGAGTTAGCCAAAAATTTTGTGACGTTATAAGTTAATGGTCTTGGCCTGGGGTTAATTAGCGAGGGGTACTTAGGACCACCCCTTCTAAATTTCGACAGGGTACCATGGCCCAATCCGTAAATTTTGGCAGAGATATGTAGGAATAAACCCTTAAATTTTAGAAATTGCCAAACTAGAAACTAGGTATTTTTGTCTAGAACCACGGTACGTGGCTCTGTATGTTTTGGGTGTCCATTTTGTCTCTTTCATGTATAAAAATTGCCAAAAATTCAAATTTTGGAGGTTTTTGTCCCGGTTTATCCTCTTTGATGATATCTTATCTTATATGGTTATATAGACGTGCACTGGGATCTTTTCCCTTTCGTAGATGATAGGTACATTAGTACACCCCTTTGAAAATTTGGAGAGGTGCAGTGGCCCTTAAATTTTGAAAATTGCCAAATTTAATAATTCGGAGGTACATCTCATTGTTTTTCATAGGTAAAAAATTGCCAAAAATTAGTACAAACACGAGGTTGCTTACTGACCCAATGTATGTCCTTCAATAAGGATTTAACACATTATATGGGTGTGTACAGAGGTCGATTTCCTCTATAGAATACATATACTGTGCATACTTTGCTTTCTTTTTAAAATTTTGTTGGGGTACATAGGACCATTCCTTAAATTTGGGCATTACCAACTAACAAAATTCGGTAAGCGTTCTCTAGGCCCATTGTAAATTTTGATAGTCTATCTTGTTTCCTTTTGTGGGTATAAAAAAGGCCAAATATTCAAATTTGGAAGGTTATTGACCTGTTTTATCTTTTTCATATGGCTTTGTTACCTTATATGATTACATGAATGAATGCAGGTTTTATTACTTTTCATAAGACATAGGTATATTTGTGCATCAATCTTAAATTTTGGGAGAGGTACATTCCTTTACCCTTAAATTTTGTTGGGTAGTCCAGCTTATCCCATTCTTTGGGTAAATAATTGTCAAATGTTAGTATAGTCACGTGGTCAGTTATTGACCTAACTCATCTTTTTTGATGGGGATTGAGGATGATTATCTTATATGGCTATATAGGGATCCAGGACATTGGTACATTGATGCATTCCTCCTAAACTTTGGGAGACGTACTTAGGAACACACTTCTTATATTTGAGAATTGTAAAAACTGAAATTACGTAATACATATTTCTGTACATTTCATTGGTTTTGATTATACCAGCCTATGGGTAAAAGGTATCAAAATATTAACTTAAGCAATACGTTGTACCACGTGACAGGTGTTTGATTCGTGTAATTGACCTAATTTAATTTCTTTAATGAGTTTTATGAATATATGGTTGTGTATAGGGATTCATATTCCTTTTATAGGACATGTATGCTTTGATTCTCCCTTTACACTATGGTACATAGGAACACTTTTTAAATTTGGGAGTTACCAAATAACAAATTTGTAAACATTTCTAGACAACAGGTGCTTCTACTTATTCCCTTCAAGGGTAAACAAGTGCCAAAAATTCAAATTGGAGGTTATTGATCTATGTGAGACCTAACTACAAAATATGAATATCTGGTGAGGTACATGGTTAATTCTAAGACTTAGCAATATTGATGCGTTTTGCGAGAAGTGCCTAGTATCATTCTTTAAATTTGATAATTATTATAAACAAAATTCGGTAAATGTTCTAGTATAAGGTACTAAGTTTGAGTATTGAGCTTAAGACAAACTGTAACATAATCCAAATTTGTGTATGATGACATAGCATCTTAACACGTTGAAACATGGTGACAACTCTTATTCTAATGTTTTAAAATCCCGATCCTGATAGGCAATGATTGGTACGAAACAGTACTTTGAACTTTAGTACAATTCATAGTCTAAGGTAATTGAGGGAAAGGTATCTTTACTGAAATTTGCTTGGTAGATTTTACCTATAGCTTCAAATTATGGACTTGAAATCTAATAGGTAACATTTTTGAATCTTAGAATTGTAGCTATGACTCATTGTCTAAGATCAAATTTTAACACATAAAGCCGATAAATTAATTGATATGAAACAACATTTTGCACTTTAATCAGAACTCTCTGTCTAAGATGGCGCAATTTGATTGGTTAATCAGTGAAAAGTTATTCTTAATGCAATTTGATTGCCTGATGAAATTCAAATTTTTGTTGCATATACTTTTAAGTTTTATTCGACATTTCTCGAATTACATCACTGTTTAAATTTTTATCTGAAAATATAAACCTTTTTAAAAATCAAATTCTTTGAAAATTTTAGTTCTACAATTATATTTTAAAATTTCTTAGTTAAAATTTTTCGTTCGTAAATAAAGCTTGAACACTTTGATCTTACAATTTTTACTTTTAATTTTTCCTTCAGCATTTTTCTACATACTAATAAATATGATCAGAAGAATTGAAAACTGTTTATTTGTTAATGAAATAGTTAAAAACCGGATAACGTTTCGCGGTTAACCGTGAAACAACCATTCTTGATGCATTTTACATTTAAAATATTTTAGTTTAAAAATTTTCTTTGAAAGTGTTGATTTAAAAATTTAATTTGAAAATTTTGTTTTAAAATCTATAGCTAATTTTAATGTTTGAATGAAAGTTTTTGTTTGAAATTTTTTTCAAAAATTTGAGTTCAAAAGTTTTGTTTGAAATTTGTGAGCTTGAAAATTTATACTTTCAACACCTTTAGTTTCATAATTTTGTTTGAATTTTTGTTTCAGACGTTGGCTTTGGTTCGAAATTTTGTTTGAAAAATTTGTTCCAAATTTTTTCTTTGAATTTTTTTTTAAAATTGGGTTGAAAATTGGAAATTTGTAAGTTTGAAAAATTATAGTTCGAAATTTGTAAGTTTGAAAACAGTTTCAAAATTTTAATTTGAAAATTTTGTTTCAAAATTTTGTTCAAAATTTTGTTTTGAAAAGTCTTTAGTTAGAAAATTTTGTAAAATATTTTAGTTAAAATCTTTTTGTTTTAAAATTTTAATTTAGAATTTTTAGATTTCAAAATTTTAATTTGCAAACTTTTAAGTTTCTAAATTCTTACACTCATTGGTAAAGAACCCTTTCGAAAGGAACCTAAACTGTTTAGAACAGAAAGTTCTTGTAACACTGCTTCATCGTGATGAAATAGTACATGGCAGAACATGTTTATGCAACGCAATCAGAATTGCATGTAAGTATCGTTCGCTATAGTATTCATTATATCGTCTTCATGGCTATATGTTTATAGTTTCTGAACACATGTGATGCTATAAAATAATTTGCCAAAATTACTGATTTACAATAGAAATAGCTTATAGAATCTTATCCAGCCAAATGATATCTACAAAATTTGAATTAAGAATCGTAGTGAGGCTTGAAAATGGTAAGAGTATTATTTCTATTACGTTTCTTAAACACCAGATCTGTATCCTTATCCTACAAAGGATTTGAGGGAAGAAGTCATCAATTTGAATTCACTACTCAATCCAATTTTCATGTTTAGTGGATTTGGTTTGGTGTTCTTACGTTAACAAATTGCTTGTCAGCATGAGATCAGCTAATATCCTATGGGTTTGCGATTTAGTCATCAATTCCAATGTATGACACAATGCTTACTTCTGAAGTAGTGCATATGTTTTGGTGTTCTTAAGTCAGCAAATTCCATTCCAATGACGAGTCAGCATATAAGCAAAAAGCTTATGATTTGTAGTGAAATCATTCGAGCAAAAATATTCTAGTTGGAAAGATGTGTACTACTACGGATAAAGAATTCCTGTTTGCCAGCTATTATCCCATAAATATATTTATAACAAAACATGTGATGATTAGTATCAGTACTATTACTTTTGAACCTATTATTCAATTGGGCAAAGCAGAACAGTTTGGTGTAAGGTAAAATCGCCCAAATCGTCCTCAGGCGGCTTCTTAGGAAGCGGAACACCATTGAATAAAATCACATGTTTCTTTGTTACATGAGAGGGATATTTCAATAAGTCCTTCCAGTTGAGGGTGGCCTCCCAGTTAACCTGCTGGAAAAGAAAGCAATGTTGCAATTTTCACCCTCTTCCTTAGTGATTCTTCAGTAGTCTTCGCATGAAAGACAGTGCAAGTGTGCTTTTTCCTTTTCAAGTTCTATTATATCTAGTTCTATCGTTACTTTTGTTTTCGTTCGGTCCTCCTCCTTCCGTCTCCCTTAGCTTAAGTTCATAATTGTGGCACGTTAAACTGAAACGTTTTATTTAAGTTCAATTTTTGGATATGTTCTAATGAAAAAAGAAATTAATAATTACTTTCATGATGTGTGCTTATTTTACTCTTAACTATAGCATATTGTTAATATTGTGTAACTTCCATAACGATAACGAACGATAACGCTTGAATGATTATTTTCATGATGAGCTAAATGTGACAATAGTGAATTATTAGGCTCAAATCATGAAGAGGTGCTACGTACAGACCTCGGGGATAAAATGACGCTCTTAAAAGAACTACATAGCATGTGTCTCGTAATATAGTGTACCTAACACAAACGGAATGGACCAAATTCATAAATATTTTCCAATGTGTAAAATATTCAGTTGAAGTGTGCTACGAAACTAGTTTATTCCTGTAAAGTACTATTTTTAAAAATGTTATGCATATTGTACAACATGTATGTAGATTGTGTGACATTTCTCAACACCGCTCGTGGATACATATTTCCATTGATAAACAGTTTATTTGTGATAATATGGACATTGATTTTCCACCAATTGACATTGCAATAGACCTCAGAAGGCTTCAATTGGAATAGAAATTATAGACTAAAGAAAAACTGGTGCAAGAAGTGCAAAACAAATTATATCAAATATATCCAGATCATTGGTATTCCATGACTGTATGTGGTCAACCAGTGCAATGTATGTATATATCAGTAAAATTATCAATAACACTGATTTGTGAATTTTATTTCAAGTATAACCCAAAGCAAGTATGTAGTGATGCGTACTATTGCATCATAAGGAAACAGTGTTACCAGATGTTTCTGTTCTAAACAGTTTCCGCTCTTTTCGAAACTGTTCTTTACCAATGAGTGCAAGAATTTACGAACTTAAAAAATTTAAAACAAAAAAATTAAACAGAATTTTTTATACTAAATTTTTCAAACAAAATTTTCAAACTGTAAATTTCAAAATAAAAGTTTCCAAAATTAAAAAAATAAACAAAATTTTGAAACTAAAAAGTTTCAAACTAAAATTTTTCAAACTAAAAAAATTAAAATTTTAAACTAAAAATCTTCAAAGAAAAATTTTCAAAAAATTTCAAAACACTTTTCAAGCAATTTTAAAACTAAACAATTTCAAACTAATATGAACTAAGAGTGACACCACATTTCACGGTTAACCGTGAAACTTTATTCAGTCTTTAACTATTCGATTAACAAATAAACGATTTTCAATTCTTTGATCACATTTACCAGTGATTACAAAACACATTGAACAAAAAAGGTTTAAACTAAAAATTCGAAACCAACATTTTCGAACTAAAACCAATATTCGAAATTTTCAAACCAATATTTTTTAAAATTATATTTTCAAATAAAAATTTAAACTGCAGTCGAAAGGTGTTAAGCAAAATTTAAAGAAATGAATGCAGCAAAGATTTGAAAGTGATCAACTAATCAGATTGTACCAAAAATAGTGATAAACCAGTTTGATTGCATCAAGAATAACTTTTTCAGTGATTAACCATTCAGATTCCAACACCTTAGTGAGTTGTGACTATTATGCGAAGTGTTGTTGCATATCAATCCATTTATCATGTATTATGTGTTAAAATGTTGACGTTAGGCTATGAATCATAACTATAATTCTAAGATTCGAAAAGGTTATCTATCAGATTTCAAGCCCGAAATATAAAGCTCAAGGTAGAAATCAACCAATGATTTTAGACTATGATTTGTGACTAAATTCCAAAGTATTGTTACATATCAATTGTTGCCCATCAGGATCCAGGACCTTAGATGAAAAGATATCAGTAAGTTTCAACGTGTTAAAATGTAATATCATCATGAACAAATTTTGATTATGTTACAATTTATCTTATTGAACGTTAAGTCCAACATTCAAGCTTCGTGCTTCATACTAGAACATTTATCGTACTTTGTTTATTACAATTCCCAAATTTAAAGAAGGTACCTCTCCCATCATCATCAATATACCTTAGTCTTAGAATTAACCATGTATTTAACTATAGAATCATATGTTGTAGTTAGGTCTCATCTAAGAAGATGAATTTTTATCCTCCAATTTAAATTTTTGACAATTGTTTATCTTTAGAAGGAAATAAGCAGAACCACAGAAATTTACATTGGAGTCTTGAAACGTCTTATTTGATAAACTCCTAAATTTAAGGAGTGCTGCTTTGTACCGTAACAAAATTTGAAATCGGTGCATTGTCCTATAAAAGGAAAGAATTCCTGTACATAACCATATATTCATATAACGTGATAAACCACATCAAGGTCAATAGCATGATTCGACCAGCTTCCACGTGTTACAAAGTATTGCTTACGTTTATATTTTGGTATTTTTTACCCATAGGCGGGGATAATCAAGTACAGTGAAACGTAGAGAAATGTATATTTGGGCCCTAAAGAATATTTATGAATTATTGTTTTGTGATCATTTCCAAATTAAAGAGGTTTTCCTATGTGCCTCTCCGAAATTTTCAAAGGGATGCATCAATGTACGCTTGTCTTATAAAAGAGAATAGACCCGTGTACACACTCATATAACTATATAAGATAATAAGAACTCATGAAAGCCGATAGCTTCGGTCAATTACCTCCGAAATTTGAATTTTTAGCAAGTTTTTACCCATGAAAGGGAACGAGAAGGACCACTAAAATTATAGTGGTATTTATTAGTGTCCTATACTACACAGTAAAAAATGGTTGTGCTAATTCAACTCAATTTTAAGACAGGCAGTGGTTCCAGCGTGACTACCACTATGCGGTGTTAGTTCAACACAGACCCCGTGGTGTTGGCGTTTAACACAAGTGGTGTGTTATGTCTTTAACACACAATCGGTGTTGAGCCGTGCCGTAAGTGTTAATGAACCACAAAATTACTCCCTCAAAATATGTTAAATCGCCTATATGCGTAATGTGTTTACATTATGCTGAGTCTAAAAAAACACTTTAAACAAGTAAAAAAAATACTCCAGTGCCGGGGGGAGGGCACGAACCACCAATCTTTCAATTACTAGCCGCTTGCTCTTCCGACTTAGCCCCGGAGGCGGTGAAGAAAACGTCGCTTGTACAGGGATAAATTGTTGAGCTCTTTTGAATTTGGCTAATCAGAGTGCTCCTTTAAGCCGCGTATATTCGACGATAACCGCTCGGGATAAGATAAAATCTGCTCGCAATGTAATTTTATAACAAAATGGCGACTGTCTATCTACTTTATTTTATAGTTCTTTTATATTCACTTTCAAATGATCGGCGACAGTTGCCATCTAATAAAGTTGATACGTTTGTTCCTTCTAGTACACAATCTCTTAGAAAAAGAAGCAATAAATGCATCAAATGTGGGAGATGAAATTTTGCGTATACCTGGATTTATTTAAGTATTTCTTTCTACTGTGTTTGTCTGTAGCTTCAATTCATAAGCCTTTAAAATTAGATGCCCAACATATTTGGCAATTACGCAGAAAACAACACCGAAGATTCTACACTTGTGTTAATTTAAAACACCGGTTGTATGTCATTTCAACTACTGGCATTTGACACACAACTCCAAATGGAGAGTGAGTTGTTCTAACCACTTGTTTGTGTTATATTTTAACACAATCGTGTTAACATATAGGCATATCGTTGAAACAACACAACGATTTTTTACAGTGTACTATACCATATTTTTAAGTTGGCCAATTTATAAAATATAAGGCCTGGGCATATGTACCCCTCATAAACTTTCAAAATATTTGTGCTAATATACCTGTATGATCAAAGAGAATGGATCCCAATGCACGCCCATGTAATCATATAAGACCTCATCAAAGAAACTAAATAGAGTCAATAACCTAACACATGTTCGTACTAATTTTGGCAATTTTTTTACCCACAACAGGGAACGAGAATGACCACTCAAATTTTTAGTTGTATTTGTTAGTGTCCTATACTACTATTCCATGTTTTAAAATTTGTCAATTACCCAAATTTAAGGGGTGGGCTTATGTACTCCCAAATTTCAAGAAAGATGTGCTAATATACTCATGTCTTATCAAAGAGAATGGATCCCAGTGCACGCCCATGTAATCATATAAGATAATAAGACCTCATCAAACTGAATAAATAGGGTCAATAACCGAGCGTGTGATCATAGTAATTTTTGGCAATTTTTAACTCATAAAAGGGATCGAGATGATCCACCAAAATTTATAGGGAATTAGGGACATATACTACTATACCAAAATTTTAGACTTAGGAATTTCCAAAATTTAACGGGTGGGCCAAGGTATCCCTCAAAAATTTTCAAAAGGGTTCACCTATATACCTATTTCGTATGAAAAGGATGGACCCCTGTACACGCCTATATAACCATATAAGGTAATACGGTCTAATCAAAGGGGATAAATTAGATGAAAATCCTAATTTGAATTTTTTTTGCAATTTTTTCCCATAAAAGGGAACGAGATGAACCTCCAAAGCTTACCGTGCTACATACCAAGGTCCTACGCTACCATACCAAATTTTAGTTTTGGCAATTTACAAAATTTAAGTGGGTGGTTCTACGTACCTCTGCCGAAATTTAGGGGTGGAGCAAGATATCCTGCCAAAATTTAGAGAGGATGGTCCTAGGTACCCCTCAGTCATTAACACTCGGCCAAGACCATTAACCTTTGACCTACGCCGTCACACTTTTTTGTTGACTCGACGCGGTATACGCGCACCCCTACTAGTCCATTCCTTCGAGCATGAAACATTGCAATAAGGTACTCTTGGGCAAAAGCAGAAAGACTAAATTGATGGGTAATGGAAGAGAGTACTCTTCACCGACTAATCTAAATTTCAGCCTTTCGGTTCCCAATGGCACATGCTTCTGTGCCGCCTTTTCTTTTTCTTTTTTCTTTTTCATCCAGAGTGTGTAATATCTACAGTAATACATAGAAATGGTAGTGTCAATGTGTGGGGTTGCTTTATAAGGAATGAAGTTGGTTATTTAAATCAAAGCAGCTTGTTAATTGACAAAAATGTGTATCACAACATTTAAATGAAGTATACAACTCCATTAGGAATACGGATACTCTACTATAACTTTGTACTACAACAGGATAATATTCCCAAACATTCTCCCAAGTTATACCGTCATTTTCTGCAAAGCGACGAAGAGGTTCACATCTACAAAATAATGTAATAGAGCCAAAGTTTCATGATTAATTACCCATCCAGCTCTAGAGGGAGGAACGACACATGACAGTCAGTGAACAATATTGCATATCTATGAAACGCTCTTCATAGCTGTTGGAGTAACAAAACTTGGATATATATTTTAAACAAATACTTGGAATTTATAAAGCTCTTGTTAAGGCAAAGAATTGTTTTTTTTTTAAATAAATTTGCCTCATTGGAAACAGAGCAATGTATTTTAGTTTTATTATTAACCAGTGATGTTTATCTTGCAAACCAAGCCCAACAAATAGGAGCTTGCATGGATACAGCGTATTTTGTCTTTATAATTCTGAAAAATCGGTAGTGTGCTAACGATTTTTAAAGTTTCTTATTCTATCAAAATCTCTCCCTGGAATACTGGTATTCCTGCCATCTTAGGTGTTAATGTCCTTAGTTACATTCATGCAAAAATACTACCAGGTGGAGCTAGTTTCTCTCAATTTTTTTGAGCGATGATAACTCAAAATTTCTATTATTTGAGTTGCAACACCATTCCACTGGGTGTGCGATATATATATATATATATATATATATATATATATATATATATATATATATACAGGGTGTTTCAGATAAAACGTCCAGTGCTTATAAATCCGAAACGGTTGAGAATAAAAAGATGAAACAAAAACTGAGATGGAAAATGTCATAGGCCGCATCACATGGTGTTGTTGTGGTGACCCACAGGGCCCTCCTTCAAGGGGGCCCAGGGGCCAACTTCAAATTTTCAAATAGGAACATGTATTGAATCATACCTCATTCAATAGTACTTGGAAAACGAAACAACTTTTGTAGGAAACAATTTTCGATTTGGGCCACCGTTTTTAAATGGCCGCAAAAAGTAGGTCCTATATCAAATAAAACGTCCAGTGCTTATAAATCCGAAACGGTTGAGAATAAAAAGATGAAACAAAAACTGAGATAGGAAAATGTTATAGGCCGCATCACATGGTGTTGTCGTGGTGACCCACAGGGCCCTCATTCAAGGGGGCCCAGGGGCCAACTACAAATTTTCAAATGGGAACATGTATTGAATCATACCTCATTCAATAGTCCTTGAAATACGAAACAACTTTTGTAGGAAACAATTTTCGATTTGGGGCACCGTTTTCAAAATGGCCGCAAAAAGTCCTGTATCAGTTTGAAGTTGACACCTGGGCCCCCTTCACGGAGTTTCCTGAGGGTCACCACAACAACACTTTATCATCGTTTCTATCTCAGTTTTTGTTTCATCTCTCTATTCTCAGCCGTTTCTGATTTAGGCCTATAAGCACTGGACGTTTTATCTGATACAGGACACTTGTTGCGGCCATTTTGAAAACGGTGGCCCAGATCGAAAATTGTTTCCTACAAAAGTTGTTTCGTTTTTCAAGTACTATTGAATGAGGTATGATTCAATACGTGTTCCCATTCAAAAATTTGAAGTTGGCCCCTGGGCCCCCTTAAAGGAGGGCCCTGGGGGTCTCCACAACAACACCATGTGATGTGCCCTATGACATTTTCTTATCTCAGTTTTTGTTTCATCTTTTTATTCTCAGCCATTTCGGATTTATAAGCACTGGACGTTTTACCTGATATAGGATGCACTTTTTGCGGCCATTTAAAGACGGTGGCCCAAATCGAAAATTGTTTCCTACAAAAGTTGTTTCGTTTTCCAATTACTATTGAATGAGGTATGATTCAATACATGTTCCTATTTGAAAATTTGAAGTTGGCCCCTGGGGCCCCTTGAAGGAGGGCCCTGTGGGTCACCACAATAGCACTATGTGATGCGCCCTATGACATTTTCCTATCTCAGTTTTTGTTTCATCTTTTTATTCTCAGCCATTTCGGATTTATAAGCACTGGACGTTTTATCTGAAACACCCTGTATATAGGGCCAGATTTAGGGGGTGCAAAGATGCACGTGCACCCCCTCGCTGTAAATATACACTACCTAAAGTGAGAAGGTAGCAGTGAATGTTGCCAAATCAATACTTTAAGTCAATTTTCTGAAGGTTGAAGGAAAAGAATTGATCGAGAGCAGACACTTAGCATTTCCAAAGAAATCCTTATTCCATCACAGATGCCTAAAGGTATTTAAAAACTTCAAATATAATTCAAATGCCCTGGTAGTTAAAGGTGCAGCCCCTCAGAGAATCCTGGATCCGGCTCTGTACACACACACACATATATATATATATATATATATATATATATATATATATATATATATATATATATATATATATATATATATATATATATATATATATATATAAGGCTGGGCCGATTGTTAGCAATTTTAGAATTTCCATTTTGGAACGGCCGGAAAAAGTTTCCATTCAGTGAGACAAGAAAACTATTTATTTTCAACTTTTTCATAAAATTTCTTCTTCCACCCTCTACTTGGTCTGAAAGTTTCAAAATTTTTGAAAGATTAAATTTTGGAATTTCGATTTGGAATGATCGGGAAAAGTTTCCTTTCGGTGAAGCAAGAAAAATGTTTATTTTCAATTTAGCATAAGTTTAATTGCAAAAGTCGTCTTGTAGCCAAATTATTTCCGGAGCAAGTTCTTTATTTTTGTTTTTAAAAGTTGTTAAAAGGGTACTACTTTCTCTTCCTCATTTCAGCACAACATCAAATACGCAATAGTAAGTGGAGTTGACACAAATATCACCAAAATATTTCACTTCTGGGCACAGTGTGCCGTCTTGCACAGCAGTTATGTACGTTATACGAGGTGGTATCAAGAAGTTTCGAGACTAGTTCCGTAACACTCCAACAGATGGAAACACAAGGCTGTAAGCACAGACACAGGGAGCACCGACCTTCATAAAACAGTTACAAGAGATAATGTCTTGTGTACATCAAAAGCTGTGTATTTGGTGCTAGTTTGATCACATTCGTTATTACGTATGCGATTTCATCATGGACAACAAGTTAGAACAACGAACAAATGTGAACTTCTGTGTGAAACGAGCCAACCTCCAATAGAGACGTTTGGCATGAATCGCCAAGTTTACGGTGATGCTACAGGAAGTTGTTTGAGGTGTTTTGACCGGCACACATACTTCAAGAGTTTAAGAATATCACTGCAAAACGATGAGTTATCGGGACGACCTTCAACGTTCCCAACATCCGAAAATGTTGAAACCATTCGGCTATTTCTGCATGAAGATCGTCGAAGAAATCCACAACATTGCTGCCATTCTCGATGTCTCATACTGTACAGTGCAGGCAATCCTTACGTGTGGTTTGGATATGTGTGTGTTGCTGCCAAGTTCGTCGCCAGGTTGCTGACCCCGGAGCAGAAGGAACACCGTGTCGAAGTCTGCTAAGATATCCGTCATCGTGCCGTGGTCGATCTGACGTTCGTGTCAAGGATAATTACCAGTGACGAGGTTTGAGTGTATGGGCACACCCTGAGACGAAACAACAGCCTTCACAGAGGGAAGAGCGCATCATCTATACAACCAAAACGCGAGGGAGGTCCGCAGCTCACTCAAGTGCATGCTTATAATCTTTTTCGACATCGTGTCATTGTGCATTACGAATTAGTCCCCAGGGGCCAGATTGTCAGTAGCGAGTTTTACTGCCAGACTTTAAGGCGTCTAGAAGAGGACATTCGGCGAAAGCGGCTGGTTCTGTGGCGCTCGAAAAACTAACTGCTCCACGACGGCAGTGCATCCTGTGACAGCCCTCTCTTCACACATGAGTTTCTCACCAGCAACAAGATTATCCTATTTTCGCACCAAACGTACCTTTCAGACTTGGATCGTGTGGACTTCGACATCTTCTCGAAGCTTAAGATCCAGCCCAAAGGTTGCTGTTTGAATATCATTGACAAGATTCAGCGTGAATCGCAGAACTTGAGACCATTCAAAAAGATGACTTCCAGATTACATTTCAGTAGTATCAGAAATACTGAGAGCGCTGTCTTGTTGTACAAGGTGACTATTTTAAAGATAATAGTGTACAAATGTAGATAAATAAAGTTCTTTCTTGTAAACAGAACTAGTCTAGAAATTTTTTGAAACTACATATTTGGAAACCTAAAAAAAAAAAAAAAAAAAACATCGTATAGTAACAAGGCTGTGAGAAGATGCGCTAGCCCAATGCTTCTCAAGTTAAAACTACGATTTAAATTTTGTTAGGTAGTTGTAAAAGACCGCGTACAAAACCATAAGCCTCGCACTCGCACCTCAGACTCTGTATAATTTAACACTTGCAATCAAACTTTAAATTAAAACGGCGCTCAACGAAACTAATTTATTGTTCGTAATAGAAGAAAAATCACTTACTTCTAACAACTAAAGCCAGAGAAAATAATGTGTTCCAAATAATGTATATTGAGTTCCAACCATGGACGGCTTTATTTTATAAATGTTCCAAGACTCCCAAATAAATAGATATTAGTCTTCCAGTCATCATTACACAAAATAAAGAGAGAGAAAAAGCCTTAGCAGAATTCTATATTTATAGTGCCTGTCCTATTCACAAAGGATTTAAACAAAATAAAATAATTAAGAAATCACACTTAATACTTATCTTTACTGTACAAATTGTGCTTAACAGTGATTCTGATTAACTTTAAATCCACCAACATTCACATTAGGCTTCTAGAAGTTATACACAAAAGAGTAGCGCGAGTATCCTTAATACAATTCCTAACAGAAGGCATAACCCTCTTAAAGGTGGCTAGCTTGGTAAAAGAAATCCCTTGTACTATTTCATTCTCAATATGGTTAATACACAGTATTTTAAAATTATAGATTGTTGCCTCTAAGACTCAATTTCAATGATTAATATTGCTCAAAATATTTTAGTTACAGTCAAACACTCTACAGTTAGTTACAGACCAACTTTTGAGTATTTGTTGTTTCAAAATTACGCATTGGATTAAAGTCACTTATGATGCAAATAATAACTCAGCACGTGCTGTCTGTCACATGTCAGTGTATTTTGAACTACAAATTAATCGAGAAGTTTTCCATGGAGGGATACGTAGTTGTAGAGATTGTTAATTAAAAAAGTCTTTGGATAAATGATCATGAGTAGGCCAAGGAGAACGTAAAATTGTAACAAAATTTAGTGAGGACAGTGACAAAAATTCTGATCGGATTGATTTGGATTGACAAAAGATAATCTCCAGCAGCTTGCAGTAATATCTATAGTATTGAACCTCCGGAAGTAGAACTCTCCGGTCCATAGAGTTATTTTCCAATATCTGAAATGGAAATTTTTCAATTTACATACAATTAATTGCAATTAACTTCTATTCGTAGCCGGCTACATGACTGACTCGTATTTCCTTTCATTCCAATTACTGGTTGAAGAAAGTTATTTAGAATACGTGGACGACATGAAATTAAAGCTTTCTGGTGGATCTGGGATTAGGAAACCTTCTCAGTGTTTCACTCAGGTATACTACAATTACAAGTATATTTTATTTCGAGTGTTATTTAGCAGGTAGAAAATTCATTTTAAGATGTAATAAGCAAGAATAGGGATGAATTTTATGTTGTGTTAATGTTAATTTACTATAGTTCAGCTAGTTATATTATTATATTTCTTGAAGTCGTATTAACATACTAAACTACTAATAGATGTATTTTTACCACAGATTAAATTTATTTTTACTCATTATATTGACTTAATTCGATACATTTATTATACGCCACTATGGCGAATTTAAGCATTCCCATATATAGGTTACCTGTAGTTTACAAATAATATAATGTTGCACTTAATCATAATGATAAGATATCTGTTTGAAAGTGTGCATTTGCTGTAATCCGGATCTTATCCGTCATCCGTTATCCATCATGCGGATAGTATCCGTTATCTATATTATCCGTCATTTGCTATCCGGATATTATCCGTCATCCATTATCCTGATATTATCCGTTATCCGTCATCCGTTTTGTTGTACGTCAACCGGATATTGCAAATCCGGGTAAGTTTCTATCCGATATCAGTATAAAAATTATCCAGATGTTACAATCCTTAATCACCATCGCAGGAGCATACACGAGCTAAATATCTTCAAAGTCTGCTACACAAGAGCGGGGGCGGATCCAGTGGGCGATCACGGCTATTGCCTCCCAGAAAGGGAATATTTGTTATTTTATATATAAATAAAACCCATTCCAGAGTTTGGAGCTCTTAAAAGTAGCTCTAAATAGGAGTATTACCAACCACCGAGCCCCCAGAAGTCCACCGTAGATCCACCTCTGGACAAGAGAATGGGAAACACTTATTATTCACATTCAGTTTGCGCATCTCAACAAATAAACAATATTTTCTTTCACTTCTGCATTCTACTACTGCATTCTACTGAACTGTAACGCCTTTTATGTTTAAAAATAATTATTCATTTTTCAATAATTGTCAATGTTTATAAGTTCAGTAATTCACCATGAATAGAGTCAACTAGAAGTGTTTTTGTAACGAAGAAATAACAACATCAACTGTGAAATATCTTCTCACAAACTGTCGAGAGTTGAGAGTCGACAAACTTTGCTCTTTCGTTTACCGATTACCTCGAAACCGCGGTAGCCAGAATTAGCCCAGGATATGGGACTTATATTAAGAAAATGAAAATCTTAGGAAAATGCAGAAGTCTTTTAGTCTGAGAGAAAAAAGGAATGAAATCTCTAATTTCTAGTTCTGTTAGTCTTGTAGCTCTTAGTCCGTACCAAAGTACTGATAGAAATATGGCCAATGAATTATGACTATTTTGTAGAACATTCCACTTTAATATCACAGGAAATTCATCTTCCGGCTTGCTTGGTTGTGAAAAGTTATAGAGTGTATTGGTGTACTATGTAAAGTATGTGTACTGTCGCTGACTTGTGATAACAATCAGAAACAGAAGTAAAAGGTAAATTAAAGTAATAGTTTTCTGTTAATTTTTATATTCAAGGGGAGACGGAAAACCTACTTTTATCTTAACATTTGTTTTTCTTAAAATTTCTATTCGGGTTCACACCCTTCCCCCTCAACATTGAATACGAAAATAGAGAACTTATTTAGAATTTGATTGTTGATTCCAGTATATTTCAAGCATCACTTCTCGGACCTGGGCCTGTGATATGTTAATAGATCGCTATCGTCGATATATATATTATCATATATCAACATTCGATATCGCGAATATATGGACATGAATATATCATTCGAAATTTTCGATATCGATATTCGGGGGGCGGCGAGGTATAAGGGGCCCCTAAGACTTGCGATGGATGAAGAAATTAAACTTACTTATTACAATATTGTATTGTAATCATAATATCTTTATTACCACAAATTGCAATGTAAATACATCCACTTGCAAATTTGCAATATTATATGGTATAATTTCTTAGGCGCCAGAACTTTTCTGTTCCCTGAAATAAGAAACAAAAAATCACGTGCAAAAGCAAGTGCTTCAAACTTTGAACTAGAATTTACCATAACAAAGTTTTTTTTATTTCTCTCTCTTGGAGATTGATTGATTGATTTTGAGTTTTACGTCCCGTTCAGCAGCGAAGCTATATGAGACGTGGACCTACTGATTAACGTGGAATCCGAACCACATGAACTCCCTCCGGGAATCGAACCCGAGTCTCGTTACAAATCGGAGGATAATAATGGGAAAACATACTTTATATTTTGTTTTCAGCTATGGATTTTAGATTTGCAATTGATATATTGTTCCGTCTTAGCCGAATTTGAATCAAAAGAAGTTTCCAATGAGTTACTGAAAGAAATGTTTTCCGCCTCCAAATGAAAATAGGAAGACACTTAGAAAAACTTATTATCGGGTTTTAACACACAAACATATGATTGATAGAGTATCGACCTAAACCACTCGACCATTTTGAATGCTTTTGCAGGCTTTCTTTTAACTTTTGTGAAAGCAGTTTACTGTTCCATACTCGCTTTTGTTTATTGCGATACGACTATGAGTTCTCAGTGAATATTTAGACGTCACAGCTCTTGCAATATATAAAAGTGTTTGTAGAATAAATCACATTCAATTTTACGTCCTAATAACATACGTAAATCAGGTTGAATTCATGAAATGATTGAGGTTGGAGTGAGCGTAAATGTTTTCATACTTACAAGTATGTAAGTATGTCTGGATATGTAAACCCGCTTAACGTAGGGATTTATTTCTGTGAAATTTGGGACATGGCGAATAAATACGAGTGAGCTTGGAAATGTGAAAGTTTATCTGAATTTGTTTTACAATCACTTCAAAATACAACTTTATATATACTTTTAAAAAGCCATCCCTATTTTAAAAAAAGAATTTTACTGTACTCAGACTAGAACCGCCGCCCTCCGGTTCTAGAACTCTAACAGCGCTTTTAAGCACGCTTGACCACAGAGGCAACTCACGAAAATGCGTTGTGATATAGCTAATAGAATCGCTCCAAGCGCAGGTTTACACTTGGAGTTTTAAACAGCCAGTTTCTGTCTTTTTCAGTAATTCCAACTGAACATATTGACTGATTTCCCATGTTGGAACTTTGCGTGAAGTGTGAATTGTATGCTCATTTCAAAATGCACTATTTTCTGTTCTTTCAATTTTACGTACTTGTGAGTGTTCCTAAGACCTGTTGTGTGCAGCGATTTCCACACAGTTAAGCGTTTTACTAATCCCCGGAGGCATAATATGTTAAACGTAGGCAGCATTCTGTTGTTATCATAGTAGTCACTTGTAAAGGCACACCTAGTATTAGTTTTTTTGTTCTTGTGTTGACCTTGAAGGACCAACAAGTGCCTTTCGTGAAGCTACAAGTTTTCTTTAACTTTATAGCAAGAATATTAACTGCTATATAAGACACAATTATATATCTGTGGCGTGGGAGACCCTGGTTTGATTCCAACGGGAGCTCATGTGTTTCGGATTACATGTTAATCAGTAGGTCCCGTCTCATATAGCCTCGCTACTGAAAAGGGCGCTAAACTCAAAATCAACTCAACTCAATAATTATCTATACATTAAATTTAATAATAAGGAGAGAGGCCGAATAAAGAGGGAGACCTTAAAATTTAAAACGTAGGGTCAGTGTGAGTCAGAGAGGTCACGTTGGGTGGTGTGTCATACTGAGTCACGTCCTGTTGACCCACGACCCACTGACCTACTTACAAATCTTGACCCAATTGACTCACTGCATCTCTGGACTGTACACACAGATAAAGCAGACATATATGTAATCTGACCTTACTTGGCCTTCACTAATTTAAGATAATTACAAAAAATGAAAGAAAGCAATTTCAAACGCAAAAATATAGAAATGTATTTTCAACGGAACAGAAAAAAACGTAACAGCCCAGATTTGAACCCGGATTTCTCCACTCAGCAAGCAGACGTCTTACCGACTTACCCACGGCATATCTTCCGACTTCTGGTTTTGAAACTTTATTTACATTGCGTGTGTTACGTAACAACGCTACGAGATGTCCTTACTGTTGTGTTAACACGCGTCCCGTAAATTTACGAAGTCGCTTTTTTAATCCTCAATCAATCCGACACACACACACACACACACACACACACACACACATATATATATATATATATATATATATATATATATATATATATATATATATATATATATATAGATAGATAGATAGATAGATAGATAGATAGATAGATAGATAGATAGATAGATTGATAGATATGTTGGTTCACCAGTAAGTTCCCAAGAGTAAGTACAGATTAACTCATTTTTGATTTTAATCTACAGAACAAATGCTTTTTATGAAAGCAAGGGGACTGCTACCCATAGATGGCTAAGTGAGGTAAATAAAATTTAAACTTCAAATGGAACTGGGGTGGCTCACCGACAATGGCTGATTTAACACGTTTGATAACAGCGCGGGTAATAGCTTATTTATAGATAGAGCCTGTGTAGGTAAGTGGATTCCGCATGAGATTGTCATTCTAAGAGTCTGGGGTTCGAGTCTCGGCCTAGACTGAGTTAACATTTTTTCAAGGAATTCAACACTATAAATGATGTTTGATACTGAAAGAGATTTATCCTATGAAGGGAGAAAAACCAAGACGGGGGCAGGGGGAAAGACGGACACTGTTTATCCTTAAGTGTTAATATTTAATTTATTCCCATGTCTTTTGCTCTTTCCTTTCCTTCTTTTCCGTACTTTTTCGGTTTCTGCATGAAGCGTATTATTCTTTTCATTTTCTTTGCATTAATTCCTATCTCTTTGAACTTAATGTGAATGGAATTTCTGCAGATTTATCTCGTGGTTGTTTCTCTAAATGATGCTCTCAGATAGTAATACTTTTTCCTCCAAATGGAGGAATATCCTGGCATGTTATGTTTACGGTCACGTATTTGCTGTCATGTTGGTTGCCAACTATCAGAAATCGAGTGAAACTATTCTGCTACTGGAAAAAGCTATCATTTCTTACGTATCCAACCTCCATTTTCTACTGTCGCTGACTGTACATCAATTCGCGCCAATGCGAAAGCCATCAATGCAGTGTTGCTAGTTTCAGGATAATTTTCCGCGGCGCAGGGAGATGTAGGAAAGATTTTTTTAAAGAGAAAAAAAGGGAGATTTTACGAATATGAAATAAAATCTAAGGAAAGTTAGCTTTTCAATAGATATTATATTAAACACTACGGCAGTACGGCTAACGACAGAGACATTCTTTGCAACGGTGTAGCATAAGGGAACGCCTGTATGCCCGACATCTTTTGTTAATAAGAAAAAGTACGTATTTTATCATATATAAATTGCTTGCTTGTAATTATCACAATTATTTCCGCTGCAATCGTCTGGATGCGGTCCCTCGCCTTGCTTCAAGCTGAACCTACGCATGCTCGTCACTTATATGCACATTTTCTGTCTTTAATCTTGTCGTATTGTATGTTCCGTGGGCTTCCAGGCCTCCTCCAGGTTTTCATCTGCTTTCTGTCGAATGCGCATGCCCAACTACTTGTTTCTTACACCTCCTCATCCTTTTCAATCTAACATTTGCTTTAGATATAAGCTGGCGTACTCGCAAGTATTACCAACTCTATCTATTTTGAACTAAGCTATATTTTCTGTACAGAACGTACGAGCGCTAACGTCAAGGAAATAGAACAAAACAGAAATGGTTAGTTCAACGCCTTTTCGACGCATGTCACTTATGTAAATGATAGTATAAAAATGGTTATGCTTTAATCGTAATTAAATCCATAGTATATGTAATCGTAATTTAAAACAAACTATTAATCTTCATCTTAAATACATAGAACGCCCAGTGGCGTAGCGAGAAACTCTTTGATGGGGCTCACACACAAACAAATATAAAGCATTCTATTGAATCACATTCACCGATCTGGTAGGAGAAGACAGCCATCACTTCCCGCCCCTCGCAAACATTGCTTGGGCCCTTCAGTATCTGGATATCTGACAAACAAATAGACACACAGAAACAGGCCCACAGAGTTGTTTTAAGTGCTTTATATTTCAAATGACATATACACTCAGGCCCATATTCACGAACGTGCGCCTGAGGTCTGGACCCCAAAATGACAAATTTCTAGGGGCGACATATTTTTTTAAAAAAAAGAACGAGAATGAACTGTGGTATACGGAGAAAGAAGCTGAACACGAGAGACAAATAAAGGGAACTATACTGAAAACAATGTTCACTCAACCGTGGGGCCGAGTTTTCTCATCACAATGGTAATGGCAAGAAGGAGCTGGGACAATTGCTTATTGGTTTCTAACGTAATCCACGCATTTGCTTATGTATGCCCCACTAGGCCTGTAATTAGGGGGCTTGGCACCTAATTTTTTATAACCCTATACGTCCCCTGGAAATAGCTATGTATTGGTGATTGTAATAATATTGTATCTCACAAATGACTAACTTTGGCATCCCCATTTCGGAATACCACGCTATGCTACTGATTCTTTCCACAATTCCACCATATCCACAAAATACAAATATAACAGACTCTTCACTCCTCTCCCAACAACTCTTCCGCGACTTCCCTAGAAAATATCATTCCTCAATATGGCTTTGAAATAGGAATGGATCAACAAATAAAGGAATTCAACTGCACGTGTGGCTTATAGTTTGGATGACATTATCACTGTAGAAAGACATACCTTCAAGGGTGCTCCGCCTTTTAAACAGTGTCACCGCATAGTGCTTCCGTTCAATGACTACAGTTAAATGTTTAGAAAAGTCAGCGTAAATAAAATGCAATTACCGAACTTCAAGCGTCTAGGTTTTTGTTGTCCACTGGTCCAGGAATGGGGAGGGGGACGAATACTGTGAAAAGGCGGGCGGTACAAACGGAATTTTTTAAAAATCATTTCTGAAGGAAACTTTAAATTAACTTCCTAATATCAGTAGCTCACAGTACCTGCCCACTGCTTAATGCCCACTTTGTTAATATCTTAGTCCATTTGTCATTTGGAATGCGTTTTCACTTTTCAATAGAACTTTGTTTCTCATGTAATAACACAACATGGTCACCGATAAAAAAAAGTCAGGTGAGCTTTTTATCAGAAAAGGAAGCTCACGAAACCTGAAAGAAAGTGAGAGGCAAGCGAAGGCTGTATAAAGTATCTTTCGACCTCTGGACAAAATTTCGAAAGTGATAATCATACAAATGTAGAGAAGAGAATTGTTATCAGGGCCGTGCTGGGATACTAACGAAGGCGGTGGACAAGTCTACCAAAAGGGCGCCCATACAAACGTGATATATATATATATATATATATATACAGGGTGGTTCAGTAATGTTGGACAGCCCTAAATAAATCGGAAACCAGAAGAGATATTAGCAAGAGTGTGGTGGATCCAGATACTTGTGGAAGGGGGACGTCTTTTGAGGTACCACGCAATGATACCAGGTCAACAGTGTTGCCAGCTCAGTACAAAGTTGTATTTTTTTTAAATAGAACATATATAAGTTCATGCTATCAAGAGAATTAGTACAGAATGTGAATACCAACAAGCGAAACCGCACCTGTCAGTGTTGCCAAATAAGGAAGTTATAAAGCTTCAAAGATCAAGAAATTAAAGTGTCCGTAGAGCAAAACTAGCAAAAAGGCAAGAAAAATAATACTACGGAATGAAAAGGAGTAACCGAAAGAGTAAACCAAAGAACGCACAGCATCCAGTGAGTAACAGGGTTGCCACAGCAAAGGGGAAAAAATTGAAAATTTTGCAGTTGCCATAGGAGGAAAAGTGCCCATATGACATAATGTTGAAAACACCATAGAAAGTCTATGTAAGATTCAGGAATCCTAATAGCGTTTGTTCGAAAGCGATATCTCTAACCGTTCCCGAGATACACCAAAGGTGTGCGGGGTTTGCAACACTGCATAATAATTCCGTCGCCCTCCAAACTACAGGAACAAGTAATGAAAATGACACGCCCAACAAAATGTAAGAACTACACGGGTTTAATCGTCAAATAGAAGGTAATAATACCTTTATGTTTACAACAACATATGATGAAGTGTGGGATTTTCCCCGTAACTCGTATGGGACACGGAGACATCATTGTCACGCAATGTCCGTGACAATATACACATTATGGTACACTAATATATACTCTCTCCTTTAGATCTCCTAAAAATTAAAAATATTCACTTTTGGCAAAAATAAAAAAAAATTACAACTTTAGAGTGGTTTTATAGGGAACTGAAAAATCATTCCCATGTTATTTATATGGAACACGTTTTACACCCCCAAATTATTGGGCACTTCCTGCAGGGTTACAATGCTTAAATTTGACATGATTGTAGCTTTTCGGGACTAACCGACAGAAAAATTGCCAAATTGAATACTTTTAATTTTTAGGGGATCTAAAGGAGAGGTGAAGAAATTCCCCGTGTTATTTAAATGGTCCTTTTTTTGGACCTATAATCTCATATTTTAGGTACTTGGAATTGAAACAAAAACTTAAAATTCGGTATGCTTATACGTTTTCGTTAGCTTTAACTAAGTAATTCGCTAAAAATAAAAATTTCCAAATGTAGAGTGGTTTTATAAGAAACTGAAAAATCTTCCCCATGTTATTTATATGGGACATCTGCTACACCCCAAAATGTTTAGAGACTTCCGGCAGGACTAGAATGATGAAATTTCGTAAGAGTGTAGCCTTTCGGAATTAACGTACAGGAAAATTGCCAAAAGTGAATATTTGTAGTTTTTAAGGGGTCTAAAGGGGGGTGAAGAAATTCCCATGTTATTTAAATGGTCGTTTTCTTAGGATAAAAAATCTTATCTTTTAGATAGTTGAAATAGGAAAAAAAACTTGAAATTTGGTAGAATTGTGGATTTAAGAGGTGCGAGGCCGTAGGCCGAGTAAACGTGAGGATCTAAGGGGCGAAGCTCCCCAGCTGTCAGTCCTTCCCTTTGTCAGTTTATTGTTACTGGGTCATTCTCCAGATCTTCTCAGGTTTCGGGTGATTATCCTTGTTTCTGAGCGTGTAATAATAAAAAAAAGTTCCTTGAAGAAAAGGCGCATTGGCAGCAGATTGGACCTAGCCGATATATGGTATATATAGCATGATTGTGGCTTGGTTAGTAAAATGCAGAAGTGTGTACGGTAGATCAATAAAACAGTAACGGTATTCTTCAATGCCAAAAATACAGTATAGGACATTACACTCATCTTTGTCTCTCTTTTCTTTTTGCTTTTCATTTGAAGTACTGATATAGCTGATACCCATTTACGTTCCTTGTTAAAAACAACATATGTTTTAGCAAGATTTCTTCTTGGGAGACGCCGCGAACCTCAAAAAAACATTACGAACAAATGGACTCTCTCTTTCTGTGTGTGTTTGAACCAATGAGTTGTTTTTCCTAAACCTAATTGTTGAATTTGCCGCTGTGGTAAAACTATTTCGCTCAATTTGACAAGTAATATAATAAAATATAATATTTATCCAGCAATGAGCGTGGATTGCAAGGAAAAGCAGTGAACCCAAAAGTACACCTGTAGCAGGGGCGGATCCAGAACGGACTTCTGGGGGGGGGGGCGTGGATTGTAATACTGCTACTTAGCTAGTTTTAAGAGCTCCAAATTTTGGGATGGGTTTTATTTATATATAAAATAAGAAAGCTTCCTCTTCCGTGGGAGGGTAGGAGGGCGATTGTCCCGATCGCTCCCTGGATCCGTGTCTGCCCTATAGTCTCTCCCCGAAATTAAATGCATTGATCTATTATTTCCAATTCGAAGTCATTTTCGCTTCCATGTTAATGGTGACGGAGTTCTTGTTCTTTGTATCTCTGTACTCAAGATAATAATAATAATAATAATAATAATAATAATAATAATAATAATAATAATAATAATAATAATAATAATAATAATAATAATAAAGCATCTGAATAATAAAGATGTTTTCAATACTTCTTTAAACTTTCTGTGTATATCTCTGAATCTGGATATGTTGTTTTATTGTGTATAATGCAAAAAGGCTTCAAACAGCAATCTGGCAAAAATTATTTGTGTAAAAGACACAAACGCCTTATCAGTTGCTCTGCAAAGAACTACTAAACAACTGACGTTCTTTCTGTTTGTCTTTAAACACAATGTTACGATTTACAAGGCACAGACAAAAGTAGAGAGCAACGTGAAATTTCGCCTAAGGGCACCTTCGTTGCTAAACTGAAGACTAGCACTCTCTCAACATATTGCATCAGGGGACTCATGATTCAGCTTTTCTGCTCTCTCTTTTCCCAGGATACTTTGAGGCCGGTGACGTCACGTGGAGGTATCGCGGAATTTTTAAACAGAAGAAGTGAAGTACTCCATAAATATTTACACTACTGTTTCAAGATGGTCAAAAACCATCTTAATTGCGCAGTAGCTCATTATAATAACAGAAGAAGCAATACAAATGAAATAATGTTCCATCGATTCCCTAGAAATGATGAACTTCGAAGAAGATGGATTTCCCGCTGTAAGCAAAAGAACACTTAACATGGATTACGCTCGAATATGTTCTGCTCACTTTTCACCACAAGATTATCAAAGGGTTTGAAAAATGAGCTTCTAGGTTTCCCCCAAAAGTAATGTTTAAGATCTGACGCTGTCCCTTTTAGTATTGATACCAAACTACACGCTAATCAAGTTGAAAAGCAGAAATAATTTATTTTACTTTTATTGACATTTGTTTCTGATGGCCTGAAACTTAAGCAATTTATGTACGTAAAGCGAAGTGGAATTTGGTACTAACGAGAATATAAATGTATACCCTCATACACTATTCTTTAGTTTAAATGACGTTCTTTAGTTTTGTTGAGTATCTGAATCATTATTCTGACAAAGTGCTCAAAGTGCACTTGGAGAAGAACATTCATAGGAACCTACTACGAACCGAATGTAACCTAACCTAATCTTGTGTAAACGAACCGTATTATTACGTAGAAATTACATTGATTTTATTCCTTCTCCAATACCAGATCGTGTGACAAAATCACTTGTTCTCCTCTAAGTGCACTCTTACCATTATTCTTAGGTAATAGCAGGTAATAGAAGGGCTGACGGACAGAGGGGGTTAAGCCATGGAAACTAAATTCCAAGAAATCGAAAGGTAAAGTGTAGGACAAATAACTGCAAATTTTCCCCTGTGAAGGGTTTTCTTTTTATGTATGTAACTTGTAATCTGTAATATATAATGTAAAGCGTGTTGTATTGAGTAATAAACGAATATTAGTAAAGTAATGGAAATATTTTGCAGTGATAATATCTGTCAGTTTGATTAATACACATTAAATACAATAGGTTAGGTTAGATTTGTAGCCTAACTTAACTTAATCTAATCCAATTAAGTTAGCTTAGGTTCGGTTATGTTAGGTTAGGGTAGATTAGATTTCTAACGTAACCTAACCTATCCTAACACAACCTAACCTAATTTGTTATATTACATACCCGGAATCTCTGAATATTTTGAATTATGTTGCTTTATGTATTTTACTACCTGAAATGCTCTCATGGAGAGAATTGGTTTATGGGAAGTATTTGAACTCCTTCCCCTCTTAGAATTCACGTTTCAATGAAAGTGTAATGACAAAAATCTATAATGTCACACCTTCCCCATTCCCAAAGAGGATGAATTTGGATTTAAACGGTATGTGGAGGGTCACTATTCATTTCAGTGACCCCGAAAATTATGGCCTGGGCACCAATTTCGGCTCTTTTCGATTATTTGTCGTCTCCTTCCTATCTCCTCTCACCCCCGAAATGAAAAATGATAAGATCCTAAGTTAGTCCTGGGCGCATTAAAGTACCAATATTACTTGGTACTTTAAGTTGGTCGAGGAGGAGTTAGCAGTCAATTATTCTTACAATGATTTTTATTTATATGAATAGAAAATGGCTCTTCTTCAACTTAAAACGGAAATTTTCAAAGCAATGGAATATATATTCCCTTAAGTTTAATGAGGAGTTTATATACCGAGTTTTATCTTTCTAACTTGATAGGCTCGTGAGATACTGTATTTTAGGCACATATTTTGAACCACCTCTACCCCCTTAGGATTCACCCTTTAATCCAAATAATGTGATAAAAATCTTAGTCAGATCAACTCATGTACTAAAAATTATAAAAATCGGCCCAAAAGTCTAGGATAAGTTAGCGAGCAAAACATTATATTCATTTTTATTTGTATAGATAATTAATCATTATTGACAGTATTTATTTATTTATTAAACTATATCGTCTCACCTGTGAATAGAAAAAGCTCATTATTTGTATTTGGAAAGACAAGGAACTTCATAATTACGTTTTGAATACAGTTTTACGAGTAAAGCGGAAGTGTAACAAGCAGGAAAATAGAAAAATATCTTCACCGATACCTCCACATGACGTCACGGACAGGTAGCCAATCAAAACGCTAATCGCGAACTGGGGCTACCTGTTATTTTATATACCTTGATATTGCATAGCTATCAATAAGTCACACTCAAAGGTTCTTTCCAAACGTTTTGGTATAACAGGTTAATCAAACTACGCTGTTGTAGGTAAGGGATGAGACTCTGAATGGCCGATAAGTGTTGGAGCTCAGAGCCGTAGCTAGAAATTTCGTTGCCGGAGCGAAGTAGAATTCGGCGTCCCCCGACACTCACCTTACCAAACTTTGACTTTTTCTTTCTGTGCTTTTATTTTTAACATATAAGAGAAACACTTTTTGCTGTTATGCTACGCTGTTTTTTTTTTTACCAAGCCGCTTAAACAGACCATTGCAACAGCCAAAAGCGATCGTTATGTATTCTTTAACAAATAAAAGCCACTCTCAAGAAGCTCATTTTAGACTTGCTGCTAAACTTGCCAAACTACCTTGTATACAAATCCATTTGGAGAATAATTATGAAAAAAGCATGGAGTCGATTCTCCTACGTCAGGACGACCATGTTAGACATGGAGTTGCTGGACGCGAGTGGTAGCGTTGGAAAGATCCGGGTCCCCTGAGTGCAGTAGTAATGTCAGAAGTCTGGCCCAGGCCACGCAACTCAAGGAATGGGGTCCTGACGTTATGGATTCGGGTCCCTTCTATTCACCTATTAAAGATGAAGTTGTTGGACGGCGTAGGCGGCATTTGAAAGGTTTTGATCCGTTGAGCATAATTGTGATGTCAGAAATCAATCCCTAAACTTGAACGTCAAGAAACTGGGTCAGGAAGTTTTAGACACGTGTTCTTTCTATTCCCCTTTTAAACATGGGGTTGTTGGACGCGGATGGTAACATTCGAAAGATCCTAGTCGTTTGAAAACAGCGTAATATCCGAAGTCAGTTCCTGGCCTCAAAGCGCCAAAAATGAGGTTCCGCATTGGCTCAATATCAATACCTGGTTGCGTAAGATAGAACAACATTTATAGCTGTATGGATGGTCTTACCTCGCGTAATAAAATACTGAGATTGAACCACAGCAAAGGTTTACATCACAACCCAAATGCTTGGGACCGAATCTGATTTCTTACATCACCGCAATGCTCAAGGGACTAAGACCTCTCCATTGTTTAAAGAAAGTCAATGATGATTGAAAAATTGGTTGAATGAAATGTGAGAGGAAGCGGGAGTACCCTGAGAAAATCCACTAATACGATCTTGTCCACCACAAACTTACTTGACCAGGAATCGAAACAATAAGGACTCCACGCATAAGAGGAAGCGCTTTACCACTGTGCCACCGTGCTCATTGAATAAAGTAAGTCAGTGATTAATAGAGGGACTGGTGGAATGAAAAGTGGGAAGAAGCGGGAGTACCGTGCGGAAACCCACGGATACGATCCTGTCCACTACACAACTTACTTGGCTGGGGTTCGAAAAAGGTAGGACCCCACGCACGAGAGGAAGCGCTCTGCCACTGAACCACCGAGCTCAATGATTACAACAAGTCAAAGATAATAGAAGAATGGTGGAATGAAAAGTGGCAAAAAAGCGGGAGTACCCTGAGAAAACCTACGGATACGATCTTGTCCAACGCAAACTTACTTGGCGGGGATCGAAACAATAAAGACCACACGCACCGGAGTAAGCGGTTTACCATTGAGCCCCACAACAAGAACGAGAAAATTGGAAGTTACTTGGAAATATTTTAAGAAGCAATATCTTTCAATGGTAAAGACCACTGAGCGATGATCGTGTTTTAATAACTCCAAGAGCAGAAAGACTGATATGTCCCCTTCCTATATGGTATTTTTTCAAACCATATACTTTATCGGAAATATTATCCTTTATTCGTCACTTCATGAATTGTTTGAGGTTGGAGTGAGCGTAAATGTTTTCATACTTAGGAGTCTGGATATGCAAACCTGCTTACCGTGGGGATTTACTTCTGTGAAATTTGGTCCATGAAGTTATACAAAAACGGTAAAATAAGGAACGTTAACATTCTTACAATGAGAACAGATTTCAATTCCCGGTGGGAGTTAGCGTACGCGCGACTTTATCGTGGGAGACCCGAATTCGATTCCCGATGGGAGCTCATGTGTTTCGTATTCCATGTTAATCAGTAGGTCCACGTCTCCTATAGCCACGCTGCTGACCGGGCAGTTAAACTCAAAATCACAATCACCACCACACGGCGGGAGTTTACATGGTTCGGGTTTTACGTTAATCAATGTGTCCACGTCATATATGGTCTTGCTGTTGAAAGAGACGTTAAACTCCAAATCAACTCAACTCATTAAGATCAGAGTTCTGAGTTTAATACCAACTTGAAACCATACGTTCAAAATAAAAATTGAAATAAAATGAAATCTTTAAGTTTAACGTCTCATGGTTATGCCGGTTAGGCTAAAGGAGACGGTAATAATGAGAAAGGAATTAAATGGTGGAATAAAGAAAGTGGGAGGAAACAGGAGAACCCCGAGAAAACCCACCAGCAAAGCGTTTGTCCACCACAAAGTCCAAACGGCGCGATCTGGGATCTAATTAGGGACCCGAAGCACCGGAGGTGAACGCTCTACCACTGAGCCACCGCTCCCCCCAAAATGAAAATTATTCATGCTTCTGATACCTATATATATGGAGAGAGAGAGAGAGAGAGAGAGAATAAATATGGTTGTATTTTTCATAGGGCCGAAGTGGCTTAGTGGTAGTACGTTCACCTCTGGTGCATGGGGTCCTTGGTTCGATCCCAGCTTGCACAAAGTCAGATTAGTGGTGAAGAAACACCGTGTGCGTTCGTTTCTTCAGGATTCTCCTGTTTCCTCCTACGTACATCGTTCCACAATTTTCGTTAACTTCTCATCATCACCGTCTCCTTTACCTAGCCGACATAAGCATGGGACGTCAAACTTAATTTAATTTCATTTCATAGAAAAAATTACTATAATTCATAATCTGCATCTTTATATAGCAACTTTAACAATTATACGGATGTATAATGCTTAAAATTGAAGTAAACCGCAATTGCAGTAATCTGCAATATTTTAGGTTTCTCATTTATTTACATCAAATGTTTAGTTATTTGATACTTTATAGCAAGAATATTAACTGCTATATAAGACACAATTATATACCTGTGGCGTGGAAGACCCTGGTTTGATTCCCAACGGGAGCTCATGTTTTTCGGTTTCTATGTTAATCAGTAGGTCCCGTCTCATATAGCCTCGCTGCTAAACTCAAAATCAACTCAACTCAATAATTATCTATACATTGAATTTAATAATAAGGAGAGAGGCCGAATAAAGAGGGAGACCTTAAAATTTAAAACGTAGGGTCAGTGTGAGTCAGAGAGGTCACGGTGGGTGGTGTGTCAAAGTGAGTCACGTCCTGTTGACCCACGACCCACTGACCTACTTACAAATCTTGACCCAATTGACTCACTCCATCTCTGGACTGTACACACAGATAAAGCAGACATATATGTAATCTGACCTTACTTGGCCTTCACTAATTTAAGATAATTACAAAAAATGAAAGAAAGCAATTTCAAACGCAAAAATATAGAAATGTATTTTCAACGGAACAGAAAAAAACGTAACAGCCCAGATTTGAACCCGGATTTCTCCACTCAGCAAGCAGACGTCTTACCGACTTACCCACGGCATATCTTCCGACTTCTGGTTTTGAAACTTTATTTATATTGCGTGTGTTACGTAACAACGTTACGAGATGTACTTACTGTTGTGTTAACACGCGTTCCGTAAATTTGCGAAATCGCTTTTTTAATCCTCAATCAATCCGACACACACACACACACACACACACACACACACACACATATATATATATATATATATATATATATATATATATATATAGATAGATAGATAGATAGATAGATAGATAGATAGATAGATATAGATAGATAGATAGATAGATAGATATGTTGGTGCACCAGTAAGCTCCCAAGAGTAAGTACAGATTAATTCATTCTTGATTTTAATCTACAGAACAAATGCTTTTTATGAAAGCAAGGGGACTGCTACCCATAGATGGCTAAGTGAGGTAAATAAAATTTAAACTTCAAATGGAACTGGGGTGGCTCACCGACAATGGCTGATTTAACACGTTTGATAACAGCGCGGGTAATAGCTTATTTATAGATAGAGCCTGTGTAGGTAAGTGAATTCCGCATGAGATTGTCATTCTAAGAGTCTGGGGTTCGAGTCTCGGCCTAGACTGAGTTAACATTTTTTCAAGGAATTCAACACTATAAATGATGTTTGATACTGAAAGAGATTTATCCTATGAAGGGAGAAAAACCAAGACGGGGGCAGGGGGAAAGACGGACACTGTTTATCCTTAAGTATTAATATTTAATTTATTCCCATGTCTTTTGCTCTTTCCTTTCCTTCTTTTCTCATTTTGTTTAGCTTTCCGTACTTTTTCGGTTTCTGCATGAAGCGTATTATTCTTTTCGTTTTCTTTGCATTAATTCCTATCTCTTTGAACTTAATGTGAATGGAATTTCTGCAGATTTATCTCGTGGTTGTTTCTCTAAATGGTGCTCTCAGATAGTGCTCTCAACGTGACCCGAATTGACTGACCCGACCCGATGACCCGACCCGACCCGACTGACCCGAACCGTGATCCGATCTGATTGACCTGACCCGATAACCCGACCCGAGTTCACCCGGTTAACCCGAGCCGAATAACCCGACACGAGGTGACCCGATTGACCCGATACGACAATCCGACCCGAATAACCCGACCCGAGCTGACCCGATTGACCCGACCCGAATAACCCGACCCGACAACCCTACCCGAGCAGACCCGACTGCCCCGACCCGACAACCCGACCCGAGTAGCCTGACCCGACAACCCGACCCGAACTGACCCGACTGACCCGACCCGAGTTGACCCGACCCGTTTGAGAGCACTATGGTCACGACACTGGGTGAACGCCAAAATGCACTCACATTGGGAAACTAGTTTTAAAAGCATAATTTTAGAAAATAAAACATAAAGCATAATTTAAAATATATAGCACAATTCTTGAAAAATTCTCTTTAACTGAAAGTTTAACATACTGTGTTAATATTTTTAAAGCCAATATTTACAATGCAAAATCATTGAGAACATAACAATGCAACAATGAAAAGCTTATTTTCATTTCTGTTAACTTTTCGGTGTAATTCTTTGATGTGGAGAAAAGAAAGTAAAAGAAGAAATTTTTCCGCCAACAATGAATAGTATGCAAGAACTCCATACTATATTGTTACAGTGACGACGCCAGCTTTAAGTTCTTAGGGGGGAAAAGGAGGGGCAGATACATTTTCGGGGGGCGGCTATTTGCCATACTAAAAATGACATATTTATTACGTTTGACTTATTTTACATTACATTGTGTATTTCGTTGCTGTTTTTATGTTAGATCTATTTGGTCTAGGAATTAATTCGTGCGGGTGGACAAGAGATGGCGCAACGAACGGAGCGTCCCACAGTTCCGTGTATCCACACATGTGTTGCAAACCCCTGTCATCGCGTATCGTTCGTAGTATAGGGCAGTGGATTAAAGCGTCAACAACACCAGTTTGTAGGTAAGTGAACATGGCGCAATTTGTGCCTGATAAAGTGTTTTTGCGGGGTGTCCTGCTGCATTACTTTAACATGCAGAAAAGTGCGACTGAAAGTCATCGTATTTTGGTGGAAGTGTATGGTGACCACGCTCTAGCTGAGCGAACGTGTCAGAAGTGGTTTGCACGGTTTAGAAGTGGTGATTTCGGCTTGGCAGACCAAGAGCGAGCTGGACAGCCAAAAAAATTTCAAGACGAAGAATTGACAGCATTGCTCGAGTAGGATTCGTGTCAAACGCAGGAACAACTTGCAGCAGCATTAGGCGTTGATCAAACAACAGTCTCCAAACGCTTGAAAGCCATGTGAATGATTCAAAAGATGTCACATTGGGTTCCACATGAATTGAAAGACAGAGACGTTGAAAGACGAAAAACCATTTGCGAATTGCTGCTTCAACGACAGAGCAGAAAGGGGTTTCTGCATCGAATTATTACGGGTGATGAGAAGTGGATCCATTACGAGAACCCTAAACGAAAAAAGGCCTGGGTGAAACCAGGTGAACCAGGTCCATCACAACCAAAACGAGATATTCACTGTGCAAAGGTTATGCTGTGTATATGGTGGGATATGAAAGGTGTGGTGTACTATGAGCTGCTGCAACCGGGTGAAACTATGAATGGAGAACGTTATCGACGACAATTAATGCGTTTGAAGCAAGCTCTGGCCAGAACACGACCAGAATGGGAGAACAGACATGATAAACTTATTGTTCAACATGATAACGCTCGCCCACATGTCGCAAAACCGGTCAAAACCTATTTAGAAAATGTCGGATGGGAAGTTTTACCCCACCCACCGTATTCACCAGACGTTGCTCCTTCGGACTACTACTTGTTCGATTGCATGAACAACGATTTGATTGGACAGCGGTTTACTTCTTCAGAAGATATCGAAACATGGGTCTCTGACTGGATCGCTTCCAAGGATGATGACTTCTTTCGCCACGGAATCCGTACATTGCCTGACAGATGGGCGAAAGTGGTGGCTAGCGATGGACAATATTTTTCTTAAGGTATTTATGTATTTTGTGTTTGTACTACAGCTTCAATGTGTGCGTACCAACCGCACGAATTAATTCCTAGACCAAATATATGATTATAAATTAAACTTATTTCAAATAAAATTTGTAACTAACAAATAAGTAACGTCTGCACATGAAATATTTTTCAATGAAACTTTTGAAGCCTAAACATAAATTGAATTACCTTCGCGTATGCTACAAGTAACACATTCGTCTATATGCTACGTATCTCTCTCTCTCTCTCTCTCTCTCTCTCTCTCTCTATATATATATATATATATATATATATATATATATATATGTAGAGAGAGAGAGCCAGAGAGAGAATTTACGAGGAGCTGCTGAAAATGTCGTAGTCCAATCCAGAAGGAGTGTAGGTACTAGGTGGAAAAATGAAACCGTAGTTTAGAAAAACATATCTCTGTATGTACAAATATAAATTTTCATATTAATAATGAAATTCTTATTGTTTCTCAGGCCTCTGAAGTTATTATGTGTGCCCAAGCAGATAATTTCACGAACATCCAGGTCCTTACTGTTATAACATTTTTGTTCCACCAAGGAAAGTCTCCGAAGTAAATTAATTAGGAAATCAGTGAAACACCACGGGACTCTCCTCCGTTATATATAGTGGTGAAGAAGTAAGTGGCTTAGTATAAACGTAGCAATTTCTCAACAAATTATGCTTTACATCCAGGATGATTAAAAGCAATTACTCTTCCTGGAATCATGAGTGCAATTTGTGACATTATTCTTGAAAATTGCAGCATTTCAGCCAGTGGTGGATATAGCCCGGTGCCGGAGGGCCTAGGCCACCCAAGTTTTTGTGTGACAAAAATAATTTAAGCTATTTATATTTATTATAGTCTGAGGTCTGCACTCCGCTTTCTCAGTTTTTACCTTCTCAGCAAAACTTGTGTCAGGGATTCTGGGCATTTCTTTGGAACTCGTCGGTAGCATATTTCAAAATTGCTTGGGTATGCGCAAGTTCTCGGCATAAGAGAAGTATTCTTCCAATTTGACCGTAATGCTGATCAATTTCGCTGACGAATAGTAACCATAGATGAAATATGGTTGTACCACTATGATCCTGAATCGGAACAACAGTCAATGGAGTAGTAGCACTCATTTCTCCATCGCCTCAAGAAGTTCAAGACACAGAAGTAGGTTGAGAAACTGTTTGGAACATTCTTCTGGTATAAGTATGGAGTGGTAGACTACCTCCTCAATGGTCAGATATTTAATCCAGAATCTCTACATTACTTAGAAAACTGAAAGAAAAATTCAAAGTTCAACGCTGCGGAAAATGAAAAGAAAGGAATTCTGTTCCTTAAGGAGAATACACCTGTCCATCAAGCCCCTGCGAACATAACTGACATTGCATAATCTAGGATTTCAATGTCTAGATCATCATTCTTATTCCGCAGATTTAGCTCCGTCTAACTATTACGTGTACTTATTTCACAAACATAAATAACACTTGAAAGACGCCATTTTAGATCTGAAAGGGGTAGTGCTACGAACAGTGGTGCGAGGAAATCTAGATTTTTTTAACTTTTCTGCAAAAGCTGGAGCACTGTACAAGGTAGTATATTATCTCTCGGGGGAAGAGAAGAAGAAGTA
Source organism: Thermobia domestica (assembly GCF_964235325.1). Classification (NCBI taxonomy): domain Eukaryota; kingdom Metazoa; phylum Arthropoda; class Insecta; order Zygentoma; family Lepismatidae; genus Thermobia; species Thermobia domestica. The sequence continues at coordinate 159,548,867 of NC_137464.1, forward strand.
AAACTTCAGCAATCCACGTGCACTCCTTCTGGGTTGGGCTACGAATTTTTCAGCAGTTCCTAGTCAATATGGTAGACGTCACGTCAGTACTTTGAAACAAAATAAGTAAAGGAGCACTAGTATAAACCAATTACTAACTAAAGATCAGCACTCTGACAATACATTTTATTGAGAATCAATTTCATTCCATAATTTTATTATTATCATTTGCAGGAAGGGAAAACACAACTCTTTTTATCTCCTTCAAAAAATTAAGCCCTGGTAGTTGCAAACTAAGCTGTTATAAGCACATCCTCTGAATATTGGAAGCCGAGAATAATGTTTCAGAAAAAATAAGTTTTAAATAAAACAAAATATGAAACTGAAAACTTCAAACCTGGACAAATACAAAGAAGTTACGTAACTGGTTTTACCTTTCTGTTGTTTCCAATCGAAGTTGATCCAATGAGAAGAAAACAAGTCGACCAATTCTGCTATTGTTCGCTAGGCACAATTATTAAAAATCATAAGAAAGAAGTATAACTAAAATTTACCTCAAAAGGGGCTAAATTAGAAAACAGAAATATGCGTGCATACCCAAACGCTCAAAGAAGAAAGCTTGAGGGTTAATCTGCCACATAGTAAATTCATGGAAAGTAGACTACAATTTGTCAATGAGATTGGTTATGATACTGATATATAATACTACATGAAGAATGTTTAAAGATTGTACGAGTCTGGGGGGGCAGTCTAGGTGCCAGTCAGGGGGGCAGAAGTAGCTACTAGGGGGGCGCTCGCCCCCTTGCCCCCTCTGGCGTCATCACTGTATTGTTATGTTTACTTTTTGAACTTAAGCACTTTCTGTACTTTTTGGTAGCATCTTTTACTTTCCCTTTGTGTATATATGTACCTGTAAGGCGCACAAAAATGATAGAAAAAATTTATTCGAGCAAAGCACATCTCTTTACAATGAATTAAGTAGAAAGTTCATTAAATATGAGAGAAACTAGTTGCAAAAAATATCAATAAATAGATCAAGATATTTAGAATATTTGATGTATAATAAATATACATTATACACGATAAATATAAAATAATCATTGAAATTAACAATAAAGCATAATTTTAAAAAAGCATAATTAAACAAGAAATAAAGCATAATGTGGGTTGCTCTAACAATTAAGTTGTATGAAGACGAGAAGAAAACGAAAGCCGATTCCTTAACGAATTTCGTTGATCTTCTTTGTGTCTACAAAAACGCATTCCTAGAAACCTACAAGCTAGGTATCATCTCTGTGATTATATCAGTTTCTAGTGCTACATGTGAAAGGCCATTCTCTTCTTTGAAAAGATTAAAGACTTGTATACGCAATTCAATGACTCATGATAGGTTGAAAAACTTAGTGTTACTTTATATTGAGAGGAAAATTGCTAAATCGTTAGATCTTTAACAAGTTGTGGATATGTTTGCTGCTGCCCACACGAATAGAAAGATTCTCTTCAAGTAGAGGCATGAACCTATATGTTATTTTCTTTACCTGTAAAAGTGTATTTGCTTCCACTTAAGTTAACCAGCTACACATATTTTAAATGCCATGATTAAATAACTATTTACTTATATTAGAAATCAATTGCATTAATGAATCCTAGTTGTTTGAGGTACTAAATTTTTATATTTTCACTGTTTTCCAAAGAGTAAAATCATGAACAATAAAGATGGAAACATTCACCTTGAATACACACACACACACACACACACACACACACACACATATATATATATATATATATATATATATATATATATATATATATATATATATATATATTGGAGATGTCCCCCTCAAAATCCTCTTGGGCCCTTCATTGGCCCCCCTGAAAAAAACTCCATGCACCAGTGATGAATTCTCTACCACTGGGCCACCGCGGCCCTGCTTGGGCTTGGTCGTCCATATCCAATCTCTCTTTTGGCGTTGTTTAAACAACTTCTAGTTTTGTTCTAAATCCAGACTCCATATTGGCGTAGATATTAATATTACAGTCGATTGGTAAAATCAATCTTCCACATTTAAAAATTAAAGTACACACAAGTAGAAAAATAAGCATTTATCATAAAAACACTAGCTGCAAGTGTTCAAAATAGATTTATGGTTTCTATAAAATCAATTGAAAATTGCTATTTTTAATTAGGCAGCTAGTGAAAAACAGCAGCTTTCGACTCCAGTTTAAACTCAACCTAAACTCAGTTGACCAAAGTGAACTGACCCGACTGACCCGACCCGATAACTCGACCCGAGCTGACCCGATTGACCCAACCCGACAACCCGACCCGAGCTGACTCGATTGACCCGATACGACAACCCGACCCGACCCGACAACCCGACCCGACAACCCGACCCGAGCTGACCCGACTGACGCGACCCGACAACCCGACCCGACCCGTTTGAGTGCACTACTCTCAGATAGTAATACTTTTTCCTCCAAATGGAGGAATATCCTGGCATGTTATGTTTTGGGGCACGTATTTGCTGTCATGTTGGTTGTCCAACTATCAGACATCGAATGAAACTATACTGGTACTGGAAAAAGCTATCATTTCTTATGTATCCAACCTCCATTTTCTACTGTCACTGACTGTACAAGTCCATTTTAATTATAAAAGTGTGTTTTACACAACCAACCATGCAAATAGTCGACTTATTGTCCTTTTGATATATTATATCTGTGGCACAGTCTCTACTATGTTTGAACCTATTTGCAATTTTTTTTCATCGTAACATTTTCTCTAATGAATATTCACAGTTAAAAAACAAAATTAATTTTCCAGTTTGACGACCTCTTCACCTGACACGTCCTGCAAACGCGTAGTTCACAGTATTCAAGATCCGGCCCTGAAACTAAATGACGCTGTCATGTTAAGTAGTTAAATGAACATGTTTCAAAACGTTTCTAAAATATTGGATGTTGCATGAAAAGCACTTTAGAATTATTTCTATGACACGTTGCTTTCTAATTTTACGCGTAAGACTTTAAAGACATCAGTTTACAAAAATTTTTAAGGTCTCCCTAGTTTTGGTCTTTACGTAATAAAACGTGTTTAAGACTTACAAACGCAATACGGCCTACCAAACCTCCCACTCATCTTCTGAATCATCTGAAATATCTGTTAAGCTGCCTACTAACAGAAGATCAATATCATCTTCGTTTTCATCATCAACTGAAGTATGAGTACAGGCATCCGTAGCCAAAATGTTTACTATATATCCAGGTAAAACGGGGCCTACTGACGACATGTTCCAAAAACATATCTTACATGTTTGATATGTAAAAGTAACGAACGTTTGCATGGTTGCAAATTGGAGATATCCTGGAAGTGTTCTAAACCTAGAAAGATAAGAAGGCAACAATATGTGCTCGCAATTGCTTGTTAGAAACCAAAGAAAACAAAGTATGTTTTTTAAAATTCTACTGTTGTTAATTTTCGTTGTGTACATTTTTGAAGAAAACTTATTTTATAGGTACGTAAAGGATGTCGCGGCTCTCGGCCATCTTGAATTTTAACTCATCGGAACAACTTTTTTCGTATTAACATCTTAAATCTGATTCAGGGATGTTTGAAGCTCCTGAAAATACTAGTTTCATTTAGTCCTGGGGGGTCCATTGGGAGCTAACCTAGCACTGCTACTATTATATTTTGATTGGGATAATCCGTATCATAAATCTTAGATTGAAGTATTCCGATTGGCACTCTTGCACTTAAAACGTTAGGTAAGATTACAGAGATTTTGGAATTGAGGTAGTGATAAAACACTCAATCCTACAGTTTTATGTCAAGACATAAGTTAACAAGCCAATAACTTTAATAACAGAATTTTAATTTCAGGTGCATGTCAGGAGCTTACCGTTCGTGTGGCCGTCACGGTTCACCATGGATACTTTGATGATGTCTTACATTACTTTGATCAGTTTTGTCTTCTCCTTCATCTATTGCACAAACAACATAGTACAAGAGAGGCAGAATGGCATAGAGGTAGGAAATCTCCATAAGTTCTTTGAAACCATCAAAATTCTCTCCGCTTTAAGCTTAATCTTTTCACGTCAAAAAGGAGTATATAGCACGTAATTTGCAGCATGAGGTGCAAAATAATTTCAGTTTACCTGGTTCCACTCGGCATAGAAGGCTATAGGCCGTATGCTCGCAGTAGAATAGAGGCTTGATAGAAAGTCGGGTCAGCAAAAATATCTTGTTTTCCTACAATTCGATATCTTTTCCTAGAATTCGAAGGCGAGTTTCTACAAGCCTTTAGTTGTTATGCTCATAGCTTTTAAGGGCTACCACCAGGAGCTCCGTGGGAAAATTTTGGTTAAGAGAACCCGCTGTTGCTATGCTCATAATCTTGGACGCCTACCAGATGCAGAAACAAGATGAAACATGCCTTTTCGTCTTCGTTTTCTAGTCGTCTTGTATTGGATAGCTAATTTGGATCCCCCACTCCCCGCCTCTCCCGCAAAGAGTACATGCGAAAATTTTGGTCCAGAGAACCCGTTGTTGCTATTCTCATACTCTTGGACGGCTATCGGATCTTCATCAGAGTCCTTTGAGTTATCACGATCGAAGCTTCCCAATTGATTGGTTTTCGTCTTTTTGTTTTGTATTGAATAGCTATTTTGCATAGTACTGGGTAGCTTTTTCAGACCCTTATCCCCAATCCTTTGATATCCAGTGATCGAAGCGTCCCAATTTATTGGTCTTCGTCTTTCCACGCCTCGTTTCTCCTGGGAAGCCGAAGAGCATACTTAATGTATTAAAATATTCAATGCTTTCTCACCGAGAATCAAACCTGAACACTAAATATGCTTTCATTTTGAAAGCTCTCTCACCGAAATCGAACACAAGACCAGTACTTCACGATTTAGAGTTGAATTAATCCTAGCATGAAAAAAAAAATTAACGTATATAGCACTTCGTATTGATTTTATCGTAGCATATGATATACATCGTTCGAAGCTCTTCATTTCGAACCGCTATAATGCTTTCAAGTGTCCAATGCTCCCTTTCTCTCTCTTTCATCGAGAATCGAATTCAGACCTAAAAAGTGGTACTAAAACCTAAATAACAAACATAAAAATAAATTTTAAAAATACATCACATTATTGTTATTATTATTATTATTATTTTGGGAGTGAAAGTGAAACAGATAACTAATCTTGATTGTAGCTTCGCTAACTAACGAGATAAAGGTTCTGTACACAAAAATAAACTTTGATGGGGAGCTGGGATCGAATTTGGTACCTCAAGATTTTAGAGTTGATCTAGTCCTTGCATGAAAAAAAGAATTTCACGGATATAGCACTTCGTTTTCACGACAGAAAGGAACGAATTAACTTAATGTCTTAAAGTATTCAATGCTTTCTCACCGAGAAACGAACCCGGACCCTAAATATTCTTTCATTTTGATATGTCTCTCACCGGAATCAAACGCAAGATCTGTACTTCACGACCGTTGAGTTGAATTAATCCTTGCATGAACACTAAAGAATTTCACGTATATAGCACTTCGTTTCACGACAGAAAGGAACGAGTTAACTTAATGTCTTAAAGTATTTAATGCTTTCTCACCGAGAATCGAACAAGGACCCTAAATATGCTTTCATTTTGAAAGGTCTCTCACCGGAATCGAACACAAGAACAGTACTTCACGATTTAGAGTTGAATTAATCCTTGCATGAAAAAAGAATGCTTTCTCACTGAGAATCGAAACCTGACCAGAAGATCGTGGTCCTTCGTAAGTGTATGGTATTATCTGTCAGGAAAGTAAGTGTACACCTATTTTTCGAGTTTGGCATTCCTGCGCTCCATCCGTGGAGAGTATGAGAATTAAATCAATCAAATGTTTACTGAGGGGCAAAAAGAAAACTTTAATCTGAATAAGACATTGCAGAGGGGCACAAGCTGTGAATACGAATAGTGCATAATGTAAAGAAAGTACGACACAGAAAGAGAAAATCAGAAACAGCTGTTAAACGGAGAAAAAAGAGAAAGAATTATCGAAGTGGGAATATAAAACACAAATACAACAAATAAGTCGACAACTAAACATTCACCACGCCCTGATTTTGGTGTAGTGGTTAAGGTGCTGGCTTACAAATGTAAAGGACGCCAGTTCGAATCCCAGGCAAGGACGTTTTTAAAAATTTTTGTTGATAATACACACAGCTCATGAGAGATGGTAAAAGAGCAATTCGTAGCAATTATTATTGCTAATGTTTAGTACTGATAATACTTTTTGTCTTTGCGTACTGCTTTTATTCTTTTCTTAATTTCGGAAGAGAAGAATATCCGAACAAATGCCACCAAAATTCCTCTTATTTTGAATGTAAACGCCATTTGCAATTAGTAAAGAATAAAATTTGAACGTTTCGACGTAGCTGCAAAAGATAAAAAGAAAAACATGCAAGTGGAGGGGTTCGAATCCATACTCATGGTTATTAAAATACAATTTCTACATGTCTTACACTTCTCGACCACGTTTCTACTTTAGCAAGTAAGATGCTTGTGTTTAGGTTAGGCTGGTCAATACATTTTGCAAAGAGACCCGGTTTAGTTCTGACGCAACACAGGTCCGAGAAGGGAGCAAAACATTTTTTCTCTCTCCCTCTGAGTGTCTATTTATCTATCTATCTGTATATATACTTGTGAATGCCATAACCACCCTAATTTTCAGCGGATTGAGACGAAACATGGCACGAACATTAATTGTTAAAATATCTTGATGAGTTCGTTAATCAGAATAATCAGATGAAAATGTTCAAAATGGCGGCCCTTCAAACTCTTAAAAAGTTCCAAGGGAACCAAATTTCGCCCATAAATAGGTATTCAGAAAGTTTTAGTAACTTTTCCTCTTTTACTGAAATATTTGTGTGCAGGGACTTATCCTCTTTTATTGAAATATTGGACCCGATTAATCGTCTAAAGAAGGTTCACGCCCTTTCGCTACGGTCAGTCTTTTTTTTTTTGCAGGAGGAGTGTTATTTTCGTATCGGAACAAGATGATTGTTAGTGATTATATGAAATTACACATTGAAAGTGAAGTAACTAGTGAAACATGTTATTTGTAGGATTAATAATAAAATAAATGTGCTTTCTCCTAACACAGAGAACTGTAAATCATGTCTTTCGAGTTCGGGAGCGTGAATGGTGAGGAGTGTTATTTGATTTGCTTTTTAGTAACACATTGCATTGTAAATAAAGGTAGGCAACATTAGTGGTAAGTAAAACAATGATAATAATAATAATAATAATAATAATAGGCGTTGTTTGTGGCAAGGCAATATCTTCCTCAATTCTTCTTCAAACTTAATGATTGACACGCCATATCAACCTTACAAACAAAATATTAGCAATTTATATCGAGAGAACGGGAAATTGTAGAGTGATGGGAGCAACGTTGGACAGTATGCACTCATAGTACTGACAAAAATTAGCGATTTCAATGCAAAATGAACGAAGAGTCATTGTCATGGGGAGTCATATGGCCACGGCAGAGCCCTCTTTAGGCAAAATGTCGATAACTTATATCGAGAGAACAGGAGGTGATCGTGGAATGGGACCACGTTGGACACTGTGGACCCATAAGGCACATCGAAAAAAATAGGGGGGCGCCAGTCAACCTTACTTATTTTTACATAATAATATAAAATTATATTGTCGAAATACACACGCGAGTTAGCTAGTAATATTTTGATATTATTATTATTATCAGCGTCTTTTCATTACGTGTGCATGTTTGACATGAAACCAAATAGAAGATCCATTATTCGAAAAAAAGAATAAGAATAGCCAGTTACTTTAACTGTGAAGGACGGCGAAAAATACGAAAAGCGTGAATACCTGTAGCGAAAAGAAACAATACTTTCTTTCAAATGGATAAAAAAATCAAGCCGAGGTAGATTCGAACTTGCATGGACGGCGTGAAAAGCCAGTGCTTTGCCCACTTGTTTTTAACTGACTAACCGAACGTGTTTCAGTAACTTACTTATTGCTAATTTTACTTGGTTCACCGTTTAACTTGCTTTACCTAATAAGTTATAACGACAGGGACACGAACACAGAAACATCGATGACAATTAAAAATCATAAACACTCTCCCGCCGGGAATCGAACCTGGGACACCATACACCAAAGGCGCACGTGCTAGCCGCTAGACCAGCGGGGAGGGCACCGCTCACCCTCTGTGTTCTTAGGGATTACGACAACTGTATTGCCAGCTATCACTTCTGTAGGTTGTATACTATGATCACATGTTCCTTCTTTGCTGGAAGAATTAAACCTACATTCTATGTAATACATGAGATATTTAGACCTACATGCTCTTCATATAATGTAATAAAAGGGCCATGCTGGGAATAAGAAAAAAACATTCCTTGGACAAAACGGAAACTATTGGCATCAGAAATATTTAACTACGAGGCATGCGCAGTAGTATATTTCAGAAAAGTTACTGTTTAGTTCAGTAAACAAAGAAATGGGTATAAAAAAGCAAATATGTTGTGTCAACGAGATCGACCAGAGTTGACAGAGGCGGAAGCAGATGTGTAGTAATACAACAACTTGGTTAAATTGATAATTGGTTCTGTATCCTGTAGAAGACCGTATCACAACTTTACGGGAGAGCAGAGAAAGACTTACTAACGCTATCATTTAGCAAGCTTTAGTAACACAACCATATAGACACAAATGGATGTAACTGTGAGTACTCAACTTGGATTTAACGAAAGCCGTTTAGATATTCAGTGATTTGCCGGATTGTATAAGACACAATATAATTGTTCATACCTTAGTTTCCAGTAGCTAGATACATGCAATTTCTGGTTAGATACTGAAACTCCTGTCGAATTTTAATACATGACGTATTACAGGATACAAAATGCTTTGCATTACTTGTTTCTTTGTAGACAGCTACTATCTTAGTTCTGAAAGGTTGTGTATAAACTAGGGATAGCCAATTCCGGAATTATTACTTTCCGGACTCCCGAAAGTAAAACCAGACAAATTCCGGAATTCGGAAAATTCCGATTTTGGAATAATTCCGGAATTCGGAATTAGAAATTTCTGATTTCGTTAACATTCCGGAATTCGGAAAAAATCGACACAGAAAGAGAAAGCCAGAAACAGCAGGTAAAGGGAGAAAAAAGAGTAGAAATTTGTAAGTGGAAACATAAAATACAAATACGAATTCGACATGACTTGAATTCAATTCGAGTCGAGTCAAAGGTAATTTTCTTGAGTTAAGTTCCGAGCCAAGTCGCTGTTTTCGAGGTCGAGTTTCGAGTTGAGTCGAGTTTCATAATGGCTCGCTCACTCGTTCAGCTCGTTTTAACTCGTTTTGAAATAATGGCATGACTAGAGTGGAAAGCGAAAGCCATAAGAAATGTAATCAGTAATGTGGAATACTTTTAGTGTTGCTGACGACAGGGGTGCATCTCGTCTCGTAATTTTAGTGCATCTCGTGAAGCAATTTTAGTGTATCTCGTCTCGTCTAGATAACGAGAAGGCAAGAGGTTTTATTTTATTATTATTACGAGACAGCCTCAAATGTCGTAATCACCAACATGAGTATATACTGTAGTTCTTAAAATCAAGGCTGAGACCTGCATGGTCGTATTCTTGACCCCGAGCAGAAGACCAACCCGGGTAGTGATATCAACCAGCTCGGCTCGTATCAACTGAGTGAACAGCTCCAGTCGGCTTGGCCCAATTGAGCCGATGACCTGAGCCGGCTCAGTTGGAACGAGCCATCGACTCAGCTTAATTGAGCCGATGGCTCGAGCTTTCTCGGTTGGGATGGGTCACCTACTCGGCTCATGTGAACCGGTTCGAGCCAGCTAAGTAGAAACTAGTCCATCGGCACGGTTCGACTCAGCTCAACTAAGCCGATGGCTCAAATTGGCTTGGTTGGGTGAGCTGTTGGGTCGGCTCACTTTTCGGTTCTGTTCGATAGTGAATGAGCTGTAAGCCGAGCCGTTGAGAAGCCTAAACTCGGTCCCAGCTGTTTTGAACATGTTTGACTGAAGCCTATAACTTTTAACAATTTTTGGCTCGAGCCCGAATACTTGCCCTTTCGGAATTCAAACCCAGAACGTGACCGATGTCCTTGCCTCCTGAAGACTTCTCAACGACCGAGATCGACAGTCAATTAGCTTTTACTATTCAGATAAAAACCGCATATCTTTTAAAGATTATATACCTTGTTGATATAATAATAATAATAATAATGACATTAAAAGTTTTATACTTGCCCTAAAATTTGGCAAAACTTACTTAAAACTAGAGATTTCGGGGAAAGGCTTCCGTACCTTCAAGACACACCTGTGCAACTACCCGAATTTTAAACTCGAGTTTTCCATTGAAGTTTCATGTAGACAATATTCTACTGTATGTTTTAAGGAAAATAACTGTAATAAAAATAACTGAATATCACGCAACAGTAAGGCATATAATAAACTAATTTTTAGGATATGCAGAGGTAAATATAAAAGCTTTGCTACAAAAATACCTACACAGATGATAATTCAATGAGCTCTGAAATACAATGTAACGAAATTGTCTACGAGATTCAGTCTACAGAGCAATTGTTACTTAAAGAATGCACATACACTATTTCGAGAATCGAGACAAGACGGGAAATGTTTACGATACTTTTCGACTCTTATCTCCAAAGAGAGACGAAAATTTTGAGTTAGCCTTGTCTCGAATGTAAAATGTTAATTCTCATGTTATTTTGTTTGTTTTAGAAACGAGATGGGAATTTCCTCTTCTCGTAGGCAACATTAAACCAAACCGAAATATTCTTTCCAAATGTCACGTTTCTGCTTGTAATGATATGACCTGAGCTATAGTTGGCTCCTAGCTTTTAATCTTCTAAGATATTTTTAGAGATAATAATTATTATTATTCGTTTATTATTATTAGTTTATTATTATTACTATTATTATTCCTAAAGATTTGATAGTTCAAGTATTGAAACATCCGAGTATTCAAATATCTGAATATAATAAAACGTATGTCATCGCCGATCAATGGCCATCAAAAATCCTAAATAAAAAAAATTGCGACGTGCATTCGCACAAGCACTTTGACAACTGAACCGCGATCGCTACGCGGCAAACGATTCGTCTTTAGTCTGGTTACGTTAGGTTTCTTTGTCTCCGCTTGCAAACTTGTATGTTATATTTCTTCGATTCAAAATGTCTTTCGTATTTCTTTTATGATGTCGGCAAAGATTACATTAATAACTTGAGTTGTTCTTAAACCGTAGGTTCAAAGTTTGTTTTTTCTCCACACGAAACTACAAACATGACAGATTGAATTCTCATACTCTCCATTTCTTTCAAAGCAGTCGCCATTACCTGGTCAAAGACTTATTTCCGCCACTAAATTCAGTTAAACTCCGGAATTCAGAAGAATTCCGGAAGTCGGAAACAATCCGGAATTTAGAAAATTCCGGAATTGAAAAAACTCCGGATTTTTCCGAATTCCGGAATTATTCCAAAATCGGAATTTTCCGCATTCCGGAATTTGTCCGGTTTTACTTTCGGGAGTACGGAAAATAAAAATTCCGGAATTTGCTATCCCTAGTTTATACACAACCTTTCAGAACTAAGATAGTAGCTGTCTACAAAGAAACAAGTAATGGGAAGCATTTTGTATCCTGCAATACGTCATGTATTAAAATTCGACAGGAGTTTCAGTATCTAACCAGAAATTGCATGTATCTAGCTACTGGAAGCTAACGTATGAATAATTGTATTCTGTCTTATCTGTTTGTGTCTTATACAACCCTGCAAACAACTGAATATCTAAACGGCTTTCGTTAAATCCAAGTTGTAGTACTCACAGTTACATCCATTTGTGTCTATATGATCGTGTTACTAAAGCTTACTAAATGATAGCGTTAGTAAGTCTTTCTCTGCTCTCCCGTAAAGTTGTGTTAGATCTTCTACAGGATACAGAACCAATTATCAATTTAACCAAGTTGTTGTATTACTACACATCTGCTTCCGCCTCTGTCAATTCTGGTCGATCTCGTTGACGCGACATATTTGCTTTCTTATGCCCATTTCTTTGTTTACTGAACTAAACAGTAACTATTCTGAAATATACTACTGCGCATGCCTCGTAGATAAATATTTCTGATGCCAATAGTTTCCGTTTTGTCCAAGGAATGTTCTTTTTCTTATTCCCAGCATGGCCCTTTTATTACATTATATGAAGAGCATGTACAGATGGTGATCAGAAAAATGGAAACACATGTAGTTGGCAACACGTCAGATGTATGGGTTGGCAGTGGTGTCGTGGCGCCCGCAGCGCCGGACCGCTGGTGGTGGTGTGTTAGGTCGATCTCCATACTACGTCAGGCGCAGTGGAACAGCAGTGTCCAGTGGCTGCAGCAGACGGAGATAGTGTAAAATGGGAGACATCTCAGAGTTTCAAAGAGGGCAAATTGTTGGCGCGCGGTTATGTGGAGTGAGTGTGACGGCAGTGGCTACTGTGTTAGGTGTGTCGCGTGGGACAGTGTCGAAGGTGATGACGGCCTACACAACACACAGGAAAACCACATCAGGGAAGCGGAACAGTAAGCGGAAGAAAATCATGAGTGACAGGTCACGCCGGGTATTAAAGCGCATTGTCACGCAGAACCGTCGTGCCACTGCGGAGCAAGTGACGGAGGAACTCAATCAGTACCTCTCCCACCCTGTTTCGACAATTACAGTCCGCCGAGAATTACATGACATGAACTTACGGGGTCGTGTTGCACGGGCCAAACCGCTCATCAGGGACCATAACGCTTTCGCACGCCGCAAATGGTGCCTTGACCATGCAACCTAGACCGTTGAGGACTGGAAACGTCTGATATGGTCGGATGAGTCATCCTTCACCCTATTCCCAACCACGGGCCGTGTTTATATGTGGAGAACGCCCAAAGATGCTTTTGATCTGCAGTGTCTCCGCCCAAGTGTGAAACATGGCGGCGGCTCGGTGATGCTGTGGGCCGCCATATCATGGTTTTCATTGGGTCCTCTGGTCACACTTAGCGGACGAATCAGTGTCAACGATTATGTCGCAATTTTAGGAGACCACTTGCATCCTATGTTCCGGATGTTGTTCCCGGACAATGACGCCATCTTCCAGGATGATAATGCACTCACTCACACAGCTGGCGTTGTCGCAGCGTGGTTTGAGGAACATCGGGATGAAGTTCAACACCTCCCCTGGCCTGCCCAATCCCAGATCTCAACATAATTGAACATCTATGGTCCGTCTTGGAAACACGACTCAGGCGACGATTTCCACTTCCATCCTCTCTCACAGAACTGGCCGATGCCCTGCACGAGGAATTGTGTAAAATTCCACTTGCTACCATTCACGACCTCTATGCCTCCATCCCACGTTGCATCAAGGCTGTTCTGAAGGCGAAAGGTGGCCCGACACCATATTAATCTGGTAAGTTGCAATTTTGTTCAGGTGTTTCCATTTTTCTGATCACCATTTGTAGGTCTTAAATACCTGATGTATTACATAGAATGTAGGTTTAACTCTTCCAGCAAAGAAGGAACATGTGATCATAGTATACAACCTACAGAAGTGATAGCTGGCAATACAGTTGTGGTAATCCCTAACAACAGACGGTGTGACCGGTGCCCTCCCCGCTGGTGTAGTGGCTAGCACATGAGCCTTTGGTGTATAGTGTCCCGGGTTCGATTCCCGGCGGGAGAGTATTTATGATTTTTAACTGTCCTTCATTTTTCTGTGTTCGTGTCCCTGTCATTATAAGTTATTAGAAAAAGCAAGTTAAACGGGTGAAGCAAGTAAAATTAGCAATAAGTAAGTTACTGAAACACGTTCGGTTAGTCAGTTAAAAAAGAAGTGGACAAAGCACTGGCTTTTCGCGCCGTCCATGCGAGTTCGAATCTATCTCGGCTTGATTTTTTATCCATTTGAGAGAAAGTATTGTTTCTTTTTCCTACAGGTATTCACTCTTTTCGTATTTTTCGCCGTCCTTCTCAGTTAAAGAGGATCCAGGACCGACCTCTGGGGAGAGGGGCGGTCGGTTGTCATACTACTAATTTTAAGGGCTCCAAACTTTTGGATGGGTTTTATTTGTATATATAAATAAGAAAGTTTTCTCTTCTCGGAGGGGCGATCGCCACGACATGCGCCTTATGGGTCCACGGTGTCCAACGTTGGTTTCATCCCACTATCACCTCCTGTTCTCTCGATATAAGTTATCGACATTTTGCCTAAAGAGAGCTCTGCCGTGGCCCCATGACTTCCCATGACAATGACTCTTCGTTCATTTTGCATTGAAATCGTTTATTTTTATGAGTACTATGAGTGCATATTGTCCAACGTTGCTCCCATCACTCTACAATTTCCCGTTCTCTCGATATAAATTGCTAATATTTTGTTTGTAAGGTTGATATGGCGTGTCAATCATTAAGTTTGAAGAAGAATTGAGGAAGATATTGCCTTGCCACAAACAACGCCTATTATTATTATTATTATTATTATTATTATTATTATTATTATTATTATTATTATTATTATTATAATCATTGTTTTACTTACCACTAATGTTGCCTACCTTTATTTACAATGCAGTGTGTTACTAAAAAGCAAATCAAATAACACTCCTCGCCATTCACGCTCCCGAACTCGAAAGACATGATTTACAGTTCTCTGTGTTAGGGGAAAGCACATTTATTTTATTATTAATCCTACAAATAACATGTTTCACTAGTTACTTCACTTTCAATGTGTAATTTCATATAATCACTAACAATCATCTTGTTCCGATACGAAAATAACACTCCTCCTGCAAAAAAAAAAAAAAAAAAAAAAAAGACTGACCGTAGCGAAAGGGCGTGAACCTTCTTTAGACGATTAATCGGGTCCAATATTTCAATAAAAGAGGATAAGTCCCTGCACACAAATATTTCAGTAAAAGAGGAAAAGTTACTAAAACTTTCTGAATACCTATTTATGGGCGAAATTTGGTTCCCTTGGAACTTTTTAAGAGTTTGAAGGGCCGCCATTTTGAACATTTTCATCTGATTATTCTGATTAACGAACTCATCAAGATATTTTAACAATTAATGTTTGTGCCATGTTTCGTCTCAATCCGCTGAAAATTAGGGTGGTTATGGCATTCACAAGTATATATACAGATAGATAGATAAATAGACACACAGAGGGAGAGAGAAAAAATGTTTTGCTCCCTTCTCGCACCTGTGCTGCGTCACAACTAATCCGGGCCTCTTTGCAAAATGTATTGACCAGCCTAACCTAAACACAAGCATCTTACTTGCTAACGTAGAAACGTGGTCGAGAAGTGTAAGACATGTAGAAATTGTATTTTAATAACCATGAGTATGGATTCGAACCTCTCCACTTGCATGTTTTGCTTTTTACTTTTTGGAGCTACGTCGAAACGTTCAATTTTTATTCTTTACTAATTGCAAATGACGTTTACATTCAAAATAAGAGGAATTTTGGTGGCATTTGTTCGAATATTCTTCTCTTTCGAAATGAAGAAAAGAATAAAAGCAATACGCAAAGACAAGAAGTATTATCAGTACTAAACATTAGCAATAATAATTGCTACTAATTGCTCTTGCCTGGGATTGGAACTGGCGTCCTTTGCATTTGTAAACCAGCACCTTAACCACTACAGAAAGATCTGGGCATGGTGAATGTTTCGTTGTCGGCGTATTTGTTGTATTTGTGTTTTATGTTCTCACTTCGATAATTCTTTCTCTTTTCTCTCCGTTTAACAGCTGTTTCTGGTTTTTCTCTTTCTGTCGTACTTCATTTACACTATGCACTATTCGTATTCACAGCTTGTGCCCCTCTGCAATGTCTTATTCGGATTAAACTTTTCTTTTTGCCCCTCAGTAAACATTTGATTGATTTAATTCTCATACTCTCCACGGATGGAGCGCAGGAATGCCAGACTCGAAAACTAGGTGTACATTTACTTTTCTGACAGATAATACATGTATAAACCAGATGAAACATGATCTCTTCGTCATCCCCTTCGTTCATCATGCATGCGTGCATAGATATCTGTATGCATAGTGTCATTAGTCTCTGTTGATCAGCTACTGAAATAACATGGCTATGTAAATCATAAGTTACTTTATAATATTGACAAACTCTTATTAACTGGAAATATTGGTTTACATAGATTTCGAACATAATTGAACATAGAAACGGAAGCAAGATTTCATTTAAGCAGACGATTAGAAAAAATGCGAATTGTGGAAGATTAAGAATGGAACTGCGACCGAATTCTGTATCTGAAAGGATACCATTCCAACAAATGCCAGAATTACCATATATTAGTGCATATAAATGTTTTGCCCCTCAATATAATCAGTATTGTACAAAGGAATTACGTTTAAGAACATTCGAACATTCGCCTGTTTCATGAAAACAATGTCCGGATGAATTAAGTGATGCTGGATTTTTTTACACGAAGAAAAGAGACCAAACTATATGCTTTTATTGTGCTGGTGGATTAAAAGAGTGGACTGACAACATGTTCCATGGATAGAACATGCGAAATGGTTTCCTAATTGTCCACTTCTTCACCTTAAGAAGGGATATGCGTTTATTAAACGAATACAGGAAAAGTACTCTGATATGCAAGTATTGCGTAGTGCTCCGAATGACGATATACATAAAAATGTTAATAAGAGTTGCAATAAGGTACTTTCCTTTTAATATAATACAATTTGAAGTGAAAATTTGAATAAAGTTCCATTACATACTTTTTCTTTGTATATAACTGTAAATAAGGTACATGTACATATTCTAAAGTTATCAAAACAATATGTATTTATACAAATAATTTACGTATGTGCTATTATGCATAACCTCCAGGGATTTTATTGATAATGATGCATTACTATCGTATTTGAAAAATGGAAATATATGTTTAATATATGAAGGAATGAAGATTAATTTATCTGAACGTAACATGAATAACAAACAAAAAATAAATTAAAAAATACAGCATCACATTATTATTATTATTATTATTATTATTATTATTATTATTATTATTATTATTATTATTATTATTATTATTATTATTATTATTATTATTATTATTATTTTGGGGGGGGGGTGAAAAGTGAAACAGACAACTAACCTTGATTGTAGCTTCGTTAACTTACGATATAAATATTCTGTATACAAAAATCCATTTTGTTTGGAGATGGGATCCCGAACCCCAAGGATCGTGGTCCTTCGTAAGTGTATGGGACATGCATAAACAAGATGAAACGTGTAATCTGAAAAGAAACCGTACGGACGTCTTTTTTTACTAAGGAAACGCTGTACACTTGTCTCTATTACGGCAGTCTTTATTTCGATCACAGTACAGACATGGGTTTACTAAACGAATACAGGAAAAGTAGTCTGATATGCAACGCAACAATTAAGTGATGCTGGATTTTTTACACGAACAAAAGAGACCAAACTATATGCTTCTATTGTGTTGTGGGATTAAAAGATTGGACTGATAACGATGTTCCATTGATAGAACATGTGAAATGGTTTCCTAATTGTCCATTTCTTCACCTTAAGAAGGGATGTGCGATTATTAAATGAATACTTGAAAAGTACTCTGATATGCAAGTGTTTCGTAGTGCTCCGAATGATGATATACATAAAAATGTTAGTAAGAGTTGCAATAAGGAACTTACTTTTCAATATAATACAATTTGAAGTGAAATTTGAATAAAGTTCCATTACATACTTTTTTCTTTGTATATAACTGTAAAAAAGTACATGTACATATTCTAATCAAATTTATTAAAACAATATGTATTTATACAAATAATTTACATATGTGCTATTATGAATATCCTTCAGGGTTTTTGTTGAAATATGATAGGATTTTTAAATTAGTATACTAATGTTGATGTTATTCCGATACTTCTTTTTTAGGAATTAAGAAACTTCATTTAGAATGGTTGATCTGAAAAGAAACCGTACGGACGTCTTTTTTTCACTAAGGAAATGCTGTACACTTATCTCTATTGCGTCAGTCTTTAGGTCGATCACAGTACAATGTACGTTTACGGTGAACAACATTGTGTTTGTAGATTTTTTGAACGAGCTGTAATCAAATCAGGGACCCAAAGTACTGGATGTAAATAATCTACCACTAAAGCACCACACTCCTCAAACCTAAAATGTAATAGGTTTGTATACACGACTCCAAAAGTGCATTACCACCTGCTATTCTCCTTTTCCTGCTATAGCAGGCAACCCAGAAAGCTCGGCGGTCTGGTTGGTTGCGAATTCGAAAGGCGCTGGACCAAATCTCAATTTTGTAACAAATATAACAGTGTGGCAAAGTTCAAATAAGAGAATAAATCAAACTGTTAAGAATAAGAATTTTATTATCGTGACGGAGTTGGATGACATCAAAAGTTACAAAATGATCTTACTTAAGCAGTTCAAACAAAATGAATGGCAACAAATAGATACCAGAGAAAAGCATTTCTCTTCCCCCCAAAAAAAATAATCACATAAAACAGAAAAAAGTTACATAATGTAAAGTTTTAATATAAAACCCAAACAAAAATTTAGAAAGTAGGCACCCAAAAGGCAAAAACAAATGAAACGAAGTGAATGAAATTCTGCACAGATACAGTAGACGTAAAATGAGGGAATACGGGTTTCGAATTTTCCTGGAAAAAGGGTTGGGTGGGGCACGGACCAATCCAAACATTTGATCATGAAATATCAAAAGTGATAGTAACAGTATGTCAGATGTGTGTAAAGGACAGGAGGAACTGCAACATAACTTGGTGTATGGACAATACGCAAAAAATAAACGAATAAGGTTTTTTTATTTTTTTCGGGAAAACGGTTTTAAGGGTTAAAAACACCAACCCAAAATTTCGAATTTTGACGCCCCAAAGGAATGAAGAGGAGAACCGAAGTCAATGAAATAGTGCACAAATATTGCAGACGAAAAAAAAAAAGAATACGGGTTTCGTATTTTTCTGGATAAAACGCCTGGGAGGGGCACCGACCCCTCCAAACCTTTGATCACAAAATATCATAAATGGTAGTAACAGTATGTCAGATGTGTGTAAAGAACATGAAAAATTGCAAGGAAACATTGTGTATGGATAATACGCAAAAAAAGGTATACGGTTTGCTTTGTATTCTCCGAAAAATAGGTTTCAGGGGCGAAACAATGCACTCCAAAATGTTGAAATTTGACGCCCGAAAAGTAAGAAAAAGTGAAAAAATTAAATGAAATTTTGAACAGATATTGTAGTCACAAACTGAGGAAATACGGGTTTCGTATTTTCTTGGAAAAGACGGTTACGTGGGGCATGGACCCCAGCAAACCTTTGATCACGAAATATCAAAAGTGCTGGAACCTGTATGTCAGATGTGTGTCAAGGACATGACGAATTGCAAGGAAACTATGCGTATGGACAATGTGCAAAAAATGAAGGTATACATTTCATTTATTTTCTTTGGAAAAATGGTTTAAGGGGGCAAAGGATCCCACCCCAAAATGTTGAAAGTTGACTGCCGAAAGGTAGGAAGAATTGAACCAAAAAGAATGAAATTTGGCACAGATATTGTAAACATAAAATGAGGGTATACGGGTCTCGTATTGTCTGGAGAAAACGGTTAGATGGAGCACAGACCCCTCCAAATCTTTGATCACGGAATATCAAAAGTGCCAGTAACAGTATGTCAGATGTATTTAAAGGACAGGAAGAATTGCAACGCTACTTTGTGTATGGACAATACGCTAAAAATAAACGAATACGGCATTTTTATTTTCTTCGGGAAAACAGTTTTAAGGGCAAAAGCCCCCATCAAAAATTTCGGAAATTGACGCCCGAAAAGCAAAAAGAAGTGAACCGAAGTGAATGAAATTGTGCACAGATATTGTAGACATGAAATGAGGAAATATGGGTTTCATATTTTCCTGGAAAAAATGGTTGAACGGGGCACGGACAAGTAGAGACCCCTCCATACCTTTGATCACGAAAACTCAAAAGTGCTAGTAACATTATATCAGATGTGTGTAAAGGACATGAAGAATTGCAAGGAAACTTTGTGCATGGATAGTACGCAAAAAATAAAGGAATACGGTTTGTTTTATTTTCTGCGGAAAATGGGTTTCAGGGGCAAGAGAACGCCACCCAAAATTTTGAAAGTTGACGCCCGAAAGGTAAGAAGTGAACCAAAATGAATGAAATTTTGTACAGGTATTGTAGACACAAAATGATTGAATACGGGTTTCATATTTTCCTGGAAAAGACGGTTAGGTGGGGCAGGGATCCTTCCAAGCCTTTGGTCACGAAATATCAAAAGTGCTAGTAACTGTATGTCAGATGTGTGTAAAGGACATGACTAATTGCAAGGAAACTATGCACATGGACAATGTGGAAAAAATGAAGGTAAACATTTTAATTATTTTCTTTCGAAAAATGGTTTAATGGGGCAAAAGAACCCAGCCCAAAATTTTGAAAGTTGACGCCCGAAAGGTAAGAAGAAGTGAACCGAAAAGAAAGAAATTTGGCGCAGATATTGTAAACATTAAATGAGGGTATACGGGCTTCGTATTGTCTAAAAAAAACGGTTAGATGGAGCACGGACCCCTCCAAGCTTTTGATCACGGAATATCAAAAGTGCCAGTAACAGTATGTCAGATGTTTTTAAAGGACAGGAAGAATTGCAACGAAACTTTGTGTATGGACAATACGCTAAAAATAAACGAATACGGTATTTTTATCTTCTGCGGGAAAACGATTTTATGGGGCAAAAGCCGCCATCAAAAATTTTGGAAATTGACGCCCGAAAAGCAAAAAGAAGTGAACCAAAGTGAATGGAATTGTAAACTGATATAATAGACATAAAATGGGGGAATACAGTTTCCTATATTCCTTGAAAAAAAGGGTAGGGTGGGACACGGAATCCTCCAAACTTTTGATCACGAAATATCGAAAGTGCTAGTAACATTATATCAGATGTGTGTAAAGGACATGAAGAATTGCAACATAACTTCGTTTATGGACAATACGCAAAATGTAAACGAATACGGGGTTTTTCTGTTCTGCGGGAAAACGGTTTTAGTGGGCAAAAGCACCTACCCATAATTTTGAAAATTGACGCAAAGGAGGCAAGAAGAGGGGAACCAAAACGAATGAAATTGTGCACAGATATTGCAGACGTAAAATGAGGATACGGGTTTCGTATTTTTCTGGATAAAATGGTTGGGTGGGGCACCGACCCCTCCACACCTTTGATCACGAAAAATCAAAAGTGCTAGTAACATTATGTCAGATGTGTGTAAAGGACATGAAGAATTGCAAGGAAACTTTGTGTATGGATAATATGCAAAAAATAAAGGAATACAGTTTGTTTTATTTTCTGCGAAAAATGGGTTTCATGGGCAAAAGAACTCCACCCAAAATTTTGAAAGTTGACGCCCGAAAGGTAAGAAGTGAACCAAAATGAATGAAATTTTGTACAGATATTGTAGACACAAAATGATTGAATACGGGTTTCATATTTTCCTGGAAAAGAAGGTTAGGTGAGGTACCGACCCCTCCATACCTTTGATCACGAACTATCAAAAGTGTTAGTAACTGTATGTCAGATGTGTGTAACGGATAGGAAGAATTGCCACGAAACTTTGTGTATGGACAATATGCAAAAATTAAACGAATACGTTTTTTATTTTCTGCGGAAAAACTGTTTTAGGGGCAAAAGCCACAATTCAAAATTTCGGAAGTTGACGCCCGAAAAGCAAAAAGGAGTATACCGAAGTGAATGAAATTATGCACAGATATTGTAGACAAAAAAATTAGGGAATACATGTTTCATAGTTTTGGGGGAAAATGGTTGATTCGGCCACGGACTCCTACAAACCTTTGATCACGGAATATCAAAAGAGCTAGTAACAGTATGTCAGATGAATGTAAAGGATACGAAGAATTCCAACTAAGTTTTGTGTATGGACAATATGCAAATAAATAAACAAATACTGTTTTTTTATTTTCTGCGAAGAAACAGTTTTAGGGTGCAAAAGTTCCCACCTAAAGTTTTGAAAGTTGACGACCGAAAGGGAAAAAAAAGTGAACTGAAATGAATGAAATTGTACACAGATATGGCAGACATAAAATGAGGGAATACGGGATTCATATTTTCCTGGAAAAAAGGGTTGGGTGGGGCACAGAACACTAGAAACATTTGATCACTAAATATCAAAAGTGGTAGTAACAGTATGTCAGATGTTTGTAAAAGAAATGAGGAATGCAACGTAACTTTGTGTATGAACAACAGACAAAAAATAAATGAATACGTTTTTTTATTTTCGGGGGAAAACAGGTTTTGGGGGATAAGAGTCCCCGTCAGACATTTTGGAATTTGACCCAAGAAGGCAAGAAGAAGTGGACCGAAGTGAATGAAGTATGCACAAATATTGTAGAGGTAAGATGATAGAATACATGTTTCGTATTTTCCTGAAAGCAAAAAACTCTTGGGTAGACCGTTCCTTGAGTGACGGGAAGAGTGAACCGAAGCGAATGAAATTGTATATAGATATTGGCTATGTAAAATAGGACCTTTTGTGTTTCACAGGTGTCGTGTCTTTATCCGATTTTTTTCAAATTTGTCATATCAACTACAAGCACAAACAGTATAGCGTATTTTATAGTATTTCAGGAGGAACCTTTAACCCTCACAATGTTTTTGCGCATAAAAAAATGTGTCAATTTATTTCCAGTTTGCTGTTGATCTGCCAAATTTGAAGCAAAATGAATAGGGACAGTTGAGAAAGACAAAAGGCCTTATTTTACACTGGGTCTATATAATATCTACACACAATTTCATTTGCTTCGGTCCGCTCCTTCCTGTGCTATTACCGTAATATTTACTTTTTTTTCGGATGGGGCCTAGGTCCCAGTACTGTTTTTCCACACATATTAAAACACGTTTCATCTATTGTTTTGCAAATTGTCCATATACGAAGTTTCGTTGCAATTCTCTAGTCTTCTCGAGCTTCTGACGTATGCTTATTTGCACTTTTGATATTTTATAATCAACGGATTACTAGGTACGTACCTCACTCAACCGTTTTTTTTTCAGGAAAATACGAAACCCAATTATCTCATTTTACGTTCACAATATCTGTGCACAATGTCATTCAATTCGGTGCACTTTTTATTGCCTTTTGGGCCTCAAATTTCAAAATTTTGGGTGGGGCTTTTGCCCCCTAAAACCGTTTCTCCGCAGAAAATAAAAAAAACCGTAGTCGTTTATTTTTGGCGTATTGTTCCTACACAATGTGTAGTTTCAATTTTTCTTGTCCTTCAAGCACTTCTGACATACTATTATTAGCACTTTGATATTTCTCGATCAAAGTTTTGGAGGGGTCTGAGTCCCACCTAAACTGCATTCTTTTTGTCAGGAAAAAAGGAAACACGTTTTCCCTCATTTTATGTCATCAATATCTGTGCACAATTTCATTCACTTCGGTTCACTTAGTCTGGCCTTTAGGGCCTGAACTTTCAAAATTTTGGGTGGGACTTTTGCCCCCTAACACCGTTTATCCGCAGAAAATAAAGAAAAGTATTCGTTTATTTTAGCGTATTGTCCCTACACAATGTGTCGTTTCAGTTTTTCGTGTCCTTCAAGCACTTCTGACATACTGTTATTAGCACTTTTGACATTTCACCATCAGTTTCGGAGGTGTCTGTGTCCCACCTAAACGGTTTTCTTTTTTTTTCAGGATAATAAGAAACCTGTATTCCCACCTGTGGCGACGAAGAAAAATTCGCCTGTAGAGGGATAAAGGGCTGAGGTCTTTTTAATTTAGCCAATCAGAGCTCCGTTAATCGCGTATATTCGGCGATAACAGCTTCGGATCAGATAAAATACACTCGGCATGTAATTATTACAAAATGACGCGTGTCTGCTTACTTTATTTCATAGTTCTCCCATATTAACTTTCTAATGATCGGCAACAGTTTTCACTTACGAGAGCTGAATACTGTCGGAATTTTTGAAATGATCCCCATTGATTTAAATGGGAAACTAATCCACTTTTTGAGCCGAGGCGGGACGGAATTTCAAGATTATGATTGTATTGATTCCTTCTGTGTAATTATTAGTTTGTCTGTATCTTAGTGAAAATTAATTTATTTGGTACACAAATTTCTAAATTCAAAGTTCAGTACCTGTGTGGAAAAGAAATCATGCCACGAATATGTAAAAAAAAAAAAGTCGTTAGTTTTTATCAACGAAGAGAAAGAAGGGGATTGAACTTAAAATCTTGGAGAGAAGAACACAATATTGTAAGCGAAGTCCAACGTAAAATATACAATATAATTTTTGTCATTATAAAGAAACCTTGAATGTAGGTTGGTAGAATCACTCAGAAGTTTCAGCTCGTATTTGTTTCAGGCGGCCTCGCGTGTGGCGTTGCCAATTCTCCTGTACGTGTTCTGAGTGCGGCACAGACACTATTAGATCAGCTGAGGGAAAAAAATGAAAAACAGCTCGCACAATAAGCGAGTTATTATTTTCACTATATTTACGTTTTAGTTTCTTACTATATTATTGTTTATAATTAAGCCATGACCTTCTGTGCAGATTACAGTCATCTACAATAATCAGTGCCAAGTCTAGCGGAAAGGGGCGAACGCTCCGAGCGGCAGTTTAGGGGACAACAAGCTGCAAAAGTAAAAAGTAAAAGCTCCTAACAAAGAAATATACAATCACCTATTGAATTCAATTTGGCCTAAACGTCTTTCAAATTTCAATACCAGTATGCTCATACAAACCTACCTTCCTCTGCAATTCAAAATACGTAGGGAGGTCTCCATTAAAAATTTAAAAAATGGACCACATGATGCGAGACCATGGTGGCCGTCACGTCGGCTAGTCGTGTTGTGTAGCTAAAAAAAAGATGACTCTTCTCTTCACTGCCCTGATCTGGCCCTTCAAACTTTTTTCGTTCTATCGAAGCCAGGACTGCCTAGTTGGGAAAAGTCTCAATGTTGAGGATTGCTAGTGGTAAAAGAAATGCATCCGCCGTTCTGTTGGAAAGGGCTGCGGGGCTGGTGCAAAGTGCCGTAAAATTTTACGTTGTCCCAATGGGAAATTATCTAGATTCGACACTACCAATCTATACATATAAAATTGAAAATAACTATGTTTGTGAGTAAATCTCCTGAACCACCAAACCGATTTCGATCAAATTTTTAACATGGATGAGTTTCAAGGCTGGGCTGGCTTTAGGCTATTCACTTTGTTGGTAGAGCTGAGGGGAGGGGGTGTAAAAATAAATAAAACTTTATAACTCCTGAACCACTCGACTGATCTTGATCAAATTTTAACATAGATTAGGTTCAAATCTGGGACCGTTTTTATGATTTAAATTTGACGGAGCACCGTGAGGGAGGAGAAGGAGGGGGAGATATATAAAAATCGATTTATATCAGACTGAAAGTGACTATTTTTGTAACTTAATAACTCTTGAACTATCTGACCGATCTCAATCAAATTTTCAACATACATGAGTTTAGGGACAGGGATTGCTTTAGGCTATTCACTTTGACGATGCAAAATAAGGGAGGGGAGGGGAAGAAAAATTTTAAAATGATCGAAAATTACCGATATTACTGTTGAATTCATAGTGTTCGGGGTCGATGAGAGAAACAGTGACACTTCTGATGCTGTTTCAATCCAAGTTCAGCCCTGATGGTTGAGGAGCGGGAGGGTACAAAGTAGGGGAGGGGGATACACATTTAAAAATGATCGAAAATGACTAATATTAGTGTCGAATGCATAGTTTTAGGAATACCTGATATTAACAGTGACAATTCTGATGACGTGTGCCGCAGCACGGAGGAGGGAGAGAGGAGCTATATATAATAATAATAATCGAAAATGACCAATATTGGTGTCTAATCCATAATTTTCGGGATCGTTCTGATGAACTGTGACATTTTCGATTCGGTTTAAATGCACAATCAGCTTCGCCACTTGCGGGAAGGGGAGAAAGAGATATATAAAAATGGTCGATAATGGCCACTATCAATGTCGAATTTATAGTTTTCTGGGTCGCTTATATGAACAGTGGTACTTTCGATCCCGTTTCAATTCAAATTCAATCACACAACTTGGAGGAGGTGGAGAAAGAGATATTGAAAAATGATCGAAAATGACCGATATTAGTGCTGAACCCACATTTTTGGGGGTCTCTGAGATGAATAGTGACACTTTCGATGCCTAGGCCCGCAACATGGGGGAGGGGGGAAATGTACATATAAATGACCGAAAATGACTAACATTAATGTTGAATCCATGATTTTTGGGATCTTCGAAATAATGATCTTTCCAATGCTGTTTCAATCGATGCCATTGAAAACAAAAACATCGTATTTCACGGAATACGGAGTAGTGCATTTTAATTTTAATTTCAACCCAGCGAAGCGGGTAATATATGCTAGTAATACTAATAAAGCTCGGGTACTGTCCTTTCTCTATTTCTAAACCAGCTACAAATCCCTCTCCTATAATATCTGTTACTGCAGCTATCAGTATATTTTTGTTTTCCGCTTTTATACAACACCAAGGTTATAAAGGATGGTCTATTTAATGTGAGTTCGGAGCTTGAATCTGATAGGCCGTTTCCAACCATATTATCACGCCTCCAGGAAAACTGGATTACAGGGCAGAGTCTAAAGCAAGAAATTTATATTTCTTTTGCTAAAAAAATCTTTAGTTTGCATACTAGTCACAGCACATGTTTAGAGATTTTTTCAACAAATCCTAAGGGCTGACCACTTTAATGCTCATATTTCATTCTCATGCAAAAATTTAGGGTGAGCCCGGCCCCCTAGACTCCCGTGGATACTGGCCTGTGTGACCCCCACCCTCGAACGCAGTTTTCTGGGAGAAAGCCTCTATTCTTCCTTTTGTCTGTCTAGGTAGGTACCGTTAATGATTTTGTGAGGTTTTCCAGTGACAAAATTCTTCTCGGAGTTATATCTCCTATGGTGCTCAATAAGAGTTGAGTTGATTTTATCGTCCCTTTGAGCAGCGAGGCTATGTGAGACGGGATCTACTGATTAATCGTGAAATCCGAACCACACGAGCTCTCGCCTTGAATCGAACCCGGGTCTCTCACGTGAAAGGCGCGCACGCTAATCACTTACATACGAAGAAGCTCGGTGCTCATATTAGTAAAGAAGAAAGCACATTATGGGAATTTCAGTGCTGACAACTAAGTACGACGACTGTTAAATGAATATTTTTCATCTTGAATATATTGCGATAATTTTCAATCTTATTTGATAATGTCATTTTTTAAAAAATAGCATTCTCTTTTCTGTAACTCACTACAGTATACAAGTTAAATTTCAGACAGTGTGCAAAAGAAGGGAAGTAAGTGACTACAACAAACGATGGACTTTCTTGTAAACCGATGAACAAAACCTTTCTTGTAAAATTCAGCGTTGCAAAGAAACTGTGTGATTGACTGATAGCTACACATAAATTGACAAAATGAGTCTTAATGTTAGTACTGAAACTGCCTCAGGCTAAAAGCAAGCTGCCTGCAGGCGTTGTTTTGTGCCTTGTAATGTTGTGTTAAAGAAGAAAAAACACACACACAGACACAAGGTCAGTTGTGTTGCTTAGTTGTTTGAAAACAACTGAAGGCTCGTTTTCTGTTATACAAATTATATTTCCCAATTTGTTGTTTCAAGCCTCTTTATTCCTTATAAAAAAAACAATATATCCAGATTCACACAGGAATTGTACTAGAAAGTTGAAAAAATATATTTATCATTCAGATCCTTTATTATTATTATTATTATTATTATTATTATTATTATTATTATTATTATTATTATTATTATTATTATTATTATTATTATTACCACATAATATTTCTGGTTAGTCCTCACAGCAATTAATACTTAGCAGCAGGGGTAAAAGTGGGTGGGAACGCGGAGAAACCCGGCCCCCACCTCCAAAAAATGTGTACGGCGTCCCACCAGTTCCAAAGAAATTACCATGGGCAAAGATAGGCATGGGGGACGCCGTGACGTCATGCCACTACCTACCGTCCCCCTACCTTTTCACATGATTCTATCCCATCTCGCCTAATCCTACCTCGCCTAACGATTTATCAGCCACTTATATCTCTAAGATAAAAATGTCCGCCATTTTAGGCGAGATGGGAATTCCCATCTTGCCTAATCCCATCTCGTCTAATATGGCGGTAGGATGCAAGGAGGGTATTTCTGTACTAAAGAGGGGATTCCACTACTAGCATTTTAACAGATATTTCAATCAATATTGGCAATCTCTGTCAACTACAATATAAATATATAATAATTACTATAAAAGAAGAAAGCATAGGGGAAGGCGATTTAGTTAATTGAGTTCACGTTTGGTTTGTTTTGTGTATACTGGAAATTGACTGGCAAACAGGAGCTAATCAGAAATAGGATAGAAATACACAGGGTGTTTCAAACCAACACTGACAACGTTTGGGAGCTGATTCCTGACACCAAGATAAGACAACCTGGGTGCACAAATGCTTCCTTTTGGCGCTATGACCACCAAAAACCTGTTGGAAAATGCCCAAAACAGCAGTAACTCGAGAACAAAATGTCGGATCGAAGTCGAGGGAAAGGAAATGTATATTATTTTTAGACATAGCTTCCATTAATGCACAACTCGATATGGTACACACTTGTTCACAAAAAGCTTGAAACTCGTTCAGAAACTAAGTCCGAAAAAGTGAGCCTACATTCGTCACAATTCCCGCAAATCTATACACAGGGAATTTCATTTTCCCTCCGTTCTTTATATAGACACTAGCTGCAAACCGTACTGTCATCCGAGCGATGTAAAAATGTAAAAACAAAATCAAACTACTTATTTCTGAGATTAATATTAATTGCACACTTCATGCACAGTTCCAATATGCAAAAACAATCAGTATCTTAAGTAGAAATTACTGAAAAAGACCGAAAATTACTATTTAAAACTTCAAGTGTCAACCTGCGCTTGGAGCGATATAATTATCAATATTATAACGCATTTCCTATTAAGTGCTTCCGTAGCCAAGCGGGTTTAGTAATGATGATTGAAATTTCTGAAGCGAAGGGCCACGATTCGAGCCTCCGTGCGGGAAGTTCATTTTTTTCTTCCTTTTTTTAAGTATATGGGAACATTGTTATATATATTAATTTCTACTTTAAAGTTCTTGGAAAAACAATCAGACGAACTGTCACGTTTCAAATCACTGTTACATTTACTAGCCCGACATTTCCATAATTTATGTATGAAAACGTTAAGACAGACGTCAAAAATGTAGAATATTCATGTTCCCGATTTATATATATACTGTATATATATATATATATATATATATATATATATATATATATATATATATATATATATATATATATATATATATATATATATGTGTGTGTGTGTGTGTGTGTGTGTGTGTTGTGTGTCACACAACTCTGTAACACTTTTTGCGTGAAAAATGCTGAACTACGAAAACATGACTTATGCCTTGTCGCTGCAGACGAGTTTCTCCACTTAACCCTATGAGTAACGAAATCACCTACAGCCAAACAGCTGCAATTGATTCATTAGTTATGGCTCATTGTGGTCAGAATGTTCGTGAGCAGCTGACTGCTCTTGTTGAATACGGTAGTATAAGAGTGAGACAAGCAAGCGAACGTCTTGGTGTTCCCTGTTCTACAGCATATACTTGGTGGAAGAAATACTCAGAAACAGGTAACGTGTCTAGAAAACCCTGCACTGGCCTTCAAAGGGTTTGAAACCCACAACAAGATCGGACCCTAGTTGATGTAAGCCTTCGCAATCCTTTCATGTCATCCTGGCAATTAGTGATAGCGTCTCGTTTTCCTGGCTCCTTCACCGCTTGGCGACGCCTTAAAGATGCAGGGCTTCACGCATATCGAGCCGCGTGTAAAGAGTAATTGACGGATAGTCATAAAGTTGATCGACTACATTTGCTGAGGCAAATATTTGTCGTAATTGGGATCATGTAATCTTCACAGACGAAAAGATATTCTCTTCAGCAA
Organism: Thermobia domestica; assembly: GCF_964235325.1. Classification (NCBI taxonomy): domain Eukaryota; kingdom Metazoa; phylum Arthropoda; class Insecta; order Zygentoma; family Lepismatidae; genus Thermobia; species Thermobia domestica. The sequence goes on from NC_137464.1 coordinate 159,579,044, forward strand.
ATGATGGTCCTCGACTTATGTATAGCCCCAGAGGAAAACGTTGCGATCCACAGTACATACACTGAACGCATCGAATGGGGCGTGTTACTATTCACTGCTGGGGATGGCTGTGTAAGGATACAGTTGGTGAATTACACCGTATAGAAGGCCGATTGAACAGCCAGAAGTATCTGGATATTGTGCAATATGGCATACTCCCCGTTGCAAGAAATTTATTTAAAGACGGCATTGTAGAAGTTCAACAAGATCATATAGCTCAATACGTGATTCTAATCTAATTCAAGCCTGGTTTCAAGAGAAACCCAATGTTGAGCTAGTCGACTGGGTTCCAACAGGATCTGACTTAAACCCATTGGAAAATCTATGGGCGGAAGTTACAAAAACTGTACACGAAAATTGGCCTTATCCCCCACCAAGGACAGCTGACGCACTTTGGTAGCTAGTTTCTGACACGTGTGAAGAAATAGCACAAGGACATCAATATGTCGCTAGCTTGGTTAACTCATTACCAAGAAGATTAAGATGCGTCATCGAAGCTAACGGCGATTATACGAAATATTAATACCTGAATAAAGATTTGTCTTCATACCCAGGTGACCTTCGAGCTCTTTCAAGAGCTCACTAAGTTTTTCCATTTTTCCTTTAATATTGCTTTCATTGGGACGTTTGCATTTCGTCGGAATGTGCAATATATATTTATTTCTGCCCATTTGTTGACCCTACGCAGATAGTCCAGTGGTTAGCACGTGTGCCTATGGTGTACGGGATACCGGGTTCTATTCCCGCTGGAAGAGGATTGTGTTTTTACCTATCTGTGATAATTCTGTGTTCGTGTCCCTGTTGTTAAAGAGGTATTGCTAAAACTATAAAACCGAGTAAAACAATAAAAAATAAAAAAAAACAGTTACTGAGGAACGTTCGGTAAGTCAGTTTTGTTTTAATATCTAGTGCCTAGCGCGTTCGTTGTTGGGTCTTATAGTCGCGGGTTCAATTCCCGTTAAGGGTCCATTGAACTAGAATTTATTTGCATGAATCACCCGTCTTCTTTAGCCTAAGGACTTAAACGTTGAGAAAAGTATATGGTAAAAATTAAATAAATAATAAGACAGTAATAATGCTATTAATCTGTATCTATCTACATAGGATATAAATGAAAAAGACGTCGTCTATCAGAACAAAAAATGGCTTAACCGTTTGAAATGGTTTTTATTAGTTAATACTTTCAGCTACCTCTGACTCATGGGCACCCGAAGGGGCCCGGGTGGGCCGCCCTCTGACTCACGAAATGTATACAAACAGAGATACCAAATATAATATATAGCAACCATGAAGATAGCCCCTCCTAGAACATTTTAGGGTGCCATGCGCGGACTAGCTTGTTGTCACGCCATTTTTATTAAAATGCATATCCTAACATAGGAAAGGAGTTAAAATTTATGCCAAAAATAGAATATCTCACATTTGTAAGATGGAACTTGACCCCATGCCGTTAACGTCGGCAATATCTAGTGGCCCACTTGCCGGTAAATGTCGATCGTCGATATAGCGACGCATCGAAAGACTGCCGCTAGCATGTCCCTGGCGGCAGGATTTCGTCGAGTCGAAACAGACATCTAGAGTAGGGGTGTTATAGTTACCACGTAGCAGCGATGACTTCTTTTCGGTCCGTCTTTCGATTCGTCGTGGAGAATCGGCGAAGGGACCGAAACGACTTATCGCCAGTCATGTGCATACCTTTATTATTATATATTTGTTTTTCCTTACGAATGTTCCTAAAGTGAGCTCCGGGGTCAAGAGTAACCCATGCTTCTACATCACAAGGTTGCTGTTTCGCGCCATTCCGGGAGAACTTTATATATATTTTGTAAGTGCTTTTAGACTCATCTCAATGTAAATGAATCTTGCATATAGGCTATTTAACATATTTTGGTGGAGTAATTTTGTAATTCATTGGCATTTCGTCGTGTTTCTGCCAGCGGCGGGCCACTGGTGGTATAATTTTCAAAACGGAAGTGGGACCGCCGCGGATCGTTGCAGTGGGGCCATCAATTTTTAGCGAGAGGTCGCTAGTTACCCATCGATGGTCCACCTACGCTTACGGCAAGGGGTAACTCTAAATTACATTTAATTAGGAAATCATTATAGTTGCTATAAGAACTTGTTTTTGAACTTGGACTGTGTAATACTGGTCTTTTGGGGCAAACATTTTCTAAGTTCAATTTCGAGTATCTTCGGGAAACAATAAACCAAAGATGATAGGTTCGAACCCACAATCCAACGTTCACAATCAAAAATATTCTGTAAATCTGTATTTTCCTCTTTTAAGTGTAATAGGATATGTCGATCTGTTATTAACTGTACTGTAGAAACAATTCGTCATTGTAATACTTAAGGATAAAATATTTCGAAATTATGTACGAGCACATGGCAGCACATGGTAGTTGCCTCAATCCAGCTATAATCAATGCTCTCAATTTCCTTCGTGTAGTTCAAACCAATTTTCCTGCAACATATTACACAACGAAAATTAGTGTAGTTGTCTACTTGTCGAACTGCTGAGCCAAAGGACGAGGGATCGAATCTCGGAGATGAACATGAAAATTGTTGTTAGTTGCAGAATTATACATTTCACTAATAATAAAATGAGCATTGAAACAGTTTGTGTTTCCGTGGAAAAGTAAGAATTTATTTCAAGTTGAACTTGTGAGCAGTGAAGCAAAACGAATTGGGCTCATGGTTCTCCGAATACCTGACGATTTGAATAAGTCATACGACACGCCTTTAGTATGGAGTTAAAGAGCCCTCTCATACGTATAAAGAAATCTCACTGACCTAAAATTCATTACGAAATAGGACCTACCAGAAGCTTCAACACGACGTCTGCGTCACTTCGGTGAACGCTGTATCGAAACTTCCTATATAAATTTCACTCACTTGACGTCTAGTCAGTCGACCGTACTTGGTTTGTTAGCTAACTATATTAAGGGGTATAGACAAAAAATATGCAAAATCCATTTTTTGATTTTGTCAGGAAACGAAGAAAATGTGACGCCCTTATGATTCAGAATTGTTGAATTTTTTTTTGGGGGGGGGGGGCAGATTTCACTCATCTGCTGTAAGTAGTGACTACTGCTGTTAACCATTGCTTTCTTTCATTTTTCATTTTTGCATCCTATTATCTTTCAAGTTCGGTTCCACATGCCATTCCATTTAGTTTCATATATTCTGTTCGATTAAATATACATTCCTCAATCTCTTATAATATGTCCAAATTAACAAAACGGTTCTCTTGCTTTCTTTCTAATAATGATGATTTAGATTTCAAGAGAGTCAATTTTTAATAAACTTGCAACCAATTTGTTAATTACTACGAGCATTGAGTTCTTCCTCATTATGTGTTCATATATATTCTTCAGTGTTTACATTGTAAGAATAATAAATATTTATGCCAAAATTAGATATAATTGCAGTATAAAAAGGTTAAGTGGGTAATAAAACAGTTCAAGCCAACATCTTACTTCAATCTGTATCGTAGATTACAATTACCGTTAAAAGAAATTGAATATTCGCATCCAAAATTGATTTTATCTAGGTAGGATGGATAAGGATGCGCGAGACAAGATTTGAGGCCATCTCGTCTCAACAATATGCTGTAAAAGTGATGTCTCGACTCGACAAATGTATATTTTTCTATTGCAAGAGCTGTGTCTCGACTCGAATTTTATCAGGAAAATTCTGTCTCGACTCGACTCTGCGCATCCCTAGGATGGACAGTTTGAAGAGTCCAGTATTCCAAAATGGCGGTGTAAACAATTACACCATTACGCAACATCCATTTCGGATACAACCATTATTATGCACTTCATTTTCACAAGCTTCTTCTTATAATAACTATATAGATTTCCTACTTAAATTCAATTATAGGTAATTGTTTCTTATGTAGCAGCTAAAATCCATGCTATACAGTATAAAACAAGTACACATTCAATGTAAATAAATAAAAATGTAAGATATTACAGATTACTGGCATTGCGATTTAATCCGATTTTAAGCAGTACATATTTTCTGAGTAATTGTTCAAATTGCTTTATAAGAATTCAGATTATGAGGTATCCTAAGTTTTTGTAATGCAATATATATATATATATATATATATATATATATATATATATATATATATATATATATATATATATATATATATATATATATATATATATATATATAAGGGTTTTCATAAAGTTTGGACGGATTTAATTTGCTTATAATTTTCATAAAAATGGTCATAATGAAATCAAATAAAGTGCAAACGGTAGCGGAAGGATTAAATTTTTACTTGGCAACACTGTTAGATAAGCGGCAACTCTGAACACGTTGAGAGAGGGAGAGGGAGGGCAAGGGTCAGTTTCTCATCAAATTCCATCCATTGTTGTTCTCATTGTTGTTTCAATGTTAACTGTTAAAAGTAAGTTGTAAGCTGTATTGGTGTGTGTGTCTTTTAAAGAAATAAATAAATGAAAGAAATGAAATAAATAAATAATTAAAGAAATCAAACACGGCGGAACGCTGTGAGTGGATTCCAGCGCCGCCTACGGGAATGTGTGGACGTAAATGGCGCCCAGTTGGAGGCGTGGCGGTGAATGAACTGAGCTGGTGCAGATTACAGGTAAAAATTTAATCCTTCCGCTACCGTTTGCACTTTAATTGATTTCAATATGAGCATTTTTATGTAAATTATAAGCGAATTAAATCCGTACAGACTTTATGAAAACCATGTATATATATATATATATAATATGTGTGTGTGTGTGTATTTTAGGGTACTTCCGGGCTTGATCCCCCCTCGAAATTTTTTGTTTATTCAAATAAAATATTGTAAATTGAATGAATTATCTTGTAGAATGTTCACATTTCCAAGAATGAAGTTAGCAAAGACCCCCGAAATATATATATATGAATAATTTTCATTTTGGACGTGTGGTTTTAGGTATTCAACTGTGTTCACATTTCTCGTTCTAGCGTTTTCGTATATGAATTATGCACATGGCGGGCTAGAAAATGTGACAGGGATTTGAAAAGTGACAGTTCGTCGGATAATGTGTTTCCAATCACTTCACAGTAGAAATTTATATTTATAAAATTTCTCATATATTTAAAAAAAAGGAAGAAAAACTCTAACTTTCCACATGGAGGCTCGAACCGTCGCCCTTCGTTTCAGAAATGTCAGTAGCAGTATTAAACCCGGTTGACCACAGACGCAAATTACAAGAGGTTTTGTTATAATATTGATAATAGAATCGTTCCAAGCACAGGTTCCTACTTGGAGGTTTATATATCCATTTTCTGTCGTTTTCAGCAATTTCTATTTAAGATAATGGTTGCTTTTGCATATTGGAACTGTGCATGAGGTGTGCAATCAATATTAATCTCAGAAATAAGTAGTTTGATTTTGTTTTTACATTTTCACATCGCTCGGATGACAGTACGGTTTGCAGCTAGATCCTGTGCAGCTAGATCTGCATGAATTGTGACGGATCTAGGCTCACTTTTTCGGACTTAGTTTCTGAACGAGTTTCCAGCTTTTTGTGGACAGGTGTGTAAAGGGGCAGCACAAAGATCACCCCAAAGAAATTTTAAAAATATTGGGATATTTTATGAAATGTTGACTGAGGCAAGTTAACTACAATTAAATACGATATTTCAACTAACAGGAATCTTGTTAGTAGTACGATGGTATCCACTACAAACTTTTATAGTCTGGGATCAAACGAGGTCCATCCCGCACGAGAAGTAAGCACTCTATCACTAAGTCACCCTGTCCCTACTTTGGAGGAAACACTATAATTCTGACAGATGTATCGATATTGTGTGTGATAAACCAACATACAAGAAGGTCAAACGATCAGAATGTGGGATTCGTGAAATTTCCTTCGTGCGAAAAGAAGTACGTTTTTCTATGTCAGTTATTCTTAACTGGATGCCCGCGTCTCTTAGGGATTGGGGGAGGACACGGTGACTCAGTGGTAAACACTTGCCTCTGGTACGTGGGGCCTC